>NW_017567116.1:523232-721083 GCF_001661255.1 Hansenula anomala
TCATAAGAAAAATGTCTCTCTGGATAGATGCTTTGATACAAGCTCGTATCACTAGAAAGAATGACAGAACATGTGAAGAAGCTGTTTCAGCTACCAAATACAAGATGAGAAGTATTCAACAAAAGTATGGTTTTAGAGGTGAGTAGAGATGAGCGAGAGGTTCTGAAGGGGTTTAAAGGTTGTGTTGTTGAGATGCTAGGATAGATATATGGTTGAGGACAAATTCAACATCAATAGGGTGTTACAAAGATAAATTATATCCCTCTGTATTATGAAATCTTAAGTTGATTGATGATTTGACGCTTAGAGTCTTTTTTGGAAACCTATTATTTTAAAGAAACCAATTACTAGAAATCTAGTGGTTGTTTCAATTATTGATGAGAAATGTGAATTTGGAAAATGAACTTAATGGAAGTACTTGTATAGTTAGAAAAGATTAGAAATATAAGAACGTTGTCTGTTAAAAAAAAAAAAATTTTTTGTCTCTTGCAACCCGAATAATCATGTATTTAATTTATCTTTGCTTTAAATGTTTTTATTGGCGTGTAAAAAGAGCTCAAAACATCTAGATTTAAATTCTGGAGCTTTCGCGAAATTGAAATGTTAACCAATTTTTCGTGAAAAATCAAAAAAAGCATAAAAGTCGCAAAATTAAAAAAAAATATAGATTGCAGCACCTGAGTTTCGCGTATGGTCTCCCACTACACTACTCGGTCAGGCTCTTAGCAGCTTAACTACAGTTGATCGGACGGGAAACGGTGCTTTCTGCTAGATATGGCCGCAACCGAAAGAGTTTGAGAAATGAAAAAACAAGTTGTGCTGTCAGGATTACGTAAGTCTTACCACGATTTGCTAAAAGAGTCTTGATTATTGGTACAGTAATATGTTATATGTTATAGATTAGGCTAATCTAAGAACTATCTATTATCAATTATTGGAAAAAAAAATACAGATTAAAGGGATCCTTTTAATTTTTAGTAGATTGGGAGGTGTAGGGAGGGTATAACAATCTTACCGAACTATACTAGTGTTTACATTTAAAGCCGAAGCATACTGCACAAAAGATAAAGTTTGAGCAAAAAGAGGGCATTGAAGTGCAAATAGTTTCATTTCTATAGAGGCAATCTATTCAATTATCTAAGTATGGCTTTAAGCTTTAAGTATTCTGCAATTTGAAGGTTGGAACTTTTGACTTTCCAAGAACAAGTATGTCATTCCAGATTGATCCAAAGGAATAACAGACTTCACCACCACCTATGCAGACTAATGAATCCTCATATTTCAATAATTCAAAACCAACAAGAAGTGGTAAACGTTCCCAAACTTCATCTGAGATTTCAACTGCCTTCACCTCTTTCGTTGATAGAATGATTTCAACGATAGTTGTTTCCTGGTTGTGTAACATCATATCACTGACACCACCAATTAATAGTAGAACATCATCTGAAATGAATTGAACTTTAGCCCCATATCTTGAAAGTAGAGGATGTTCAATACAGAAGTCTATATTGATAGTATTTCCTTGGATTTCAAAAACATGCAATGAGTCTGTGATATTGTAGTCTCCATCCATTCCTCCAATGATAACACCTTTAATACCATTGTAAGCAACAGCAGATGAAGTTTTGCTATCGATTTCACCAAGTGTAGTCATAGCTTGCCATTTGTTGTTGTGGAATTTCAAGAATGGTGATGCAGAAAAATTACCACCATATACAAATAAATTGTTTTGATCACTGAATGTCGAGTGTCTAGATCTTGGTTCTGGTAATGGTGGACTTTCTATCCATTTGAACGACCCATCATGTTCTTTCAGTACAGAACATTCTGACAGCGGTCTATTTGGTGCATGTCTCCCACCAACTATTAAATAACTACCATCTTCTAGTTGATCCAAAGAGTGCGCCATCCTAGGCGACAGCTGAGTGTCATCGATTTCCCACGAATTCTCAAGCTTTGAACCAACCATTGTGCTTTTTAGACGTGATATTGAAGCACCCCCATTGAGTAGTATTGTGCCATCTTTTGAAACAGTTGCAGCTGGAAATTTTCTTTCCAAATTTGGAATCCTATCTTGAAGTTTAAAGTCCAAATGGAGTTCAGACTTTTCAGCATTAAATGGTACTTGGATATTTTTATCAAGTAGTGTGAAGTTGGAGTTGGTTGCATGGAGAATGATATAATGTTGAGCGAAATGAATGAATTCTTTCATTTCATCAAATGCTTCAATCTCTTCCACTCTTTTACGAAGATCTTTCGAAAGTGAGTTCCAAAATCCCATTAGATCAGTAGCTTCTGCTGCTGGATAGCCACAGGATTTGAATCTTTCAATCTGTAAAGGAATGGTTGGATATGTTGATACCGAATTTAAAGGGGAGTTCAGTTTGCTGAAATGGAAAAGCATTGTCCTACCAAATCCTTGATATTCACCGGCAGGAAGAAGTTGCTCGAGACATAGAAAATGTGAATCTGGGAGCTTTGAAGTTGCTGAGATCACAGGGTCTGCAAACTTTGGTAACATATAAGCAATTGAAACTTCTGCAATAAAGATTTTTGTGACATTTTCACTATCTAAGTCCAAACTTCTCAATTGTTTCAAGAAAAGATCTATATTCTTAAGATCACAAGACAGAACAGTGTAATTTTTGGTTTTTAGCTCAACACCTTCAATTGAAGATCGTATCCTCTCACCTATGATCTCTTTGAGTTCGTTTGAGTTGTCGATCATCTGTGTTTTAATCTTATTCAAATCAGGATAGTCAACATCAACAAAAGAAAGTTTCCCCAAATGTTTAGAGTTTTCAGGATTTTGAGGATCTAAATATTGGAAAGCTAAAGGATCATACCCAGCACCTAGATTGATGATAACCACCTTTTTCTCTTGTGATAATGCATTTTGGATGATTTTAAATGTTGATTGTTTGATGGATTCCATACGAGTCCAGTAACCTCTATTGATAGTTGGAGATCTTCTTTGGAACTTTTTCACAAAGTGCTTGAAGTACTCAGGCGGTGATTGACCATGAGCAGATTTATTGAGAGCTGATGTGTATAGTTTTTCAACAGATCTTTTCGAAACAATTGAGTAATCATTCGTACCTTGAATCACAATATCAGAAAATTTTTTTCTTCTAAGATCCTTTTCAATCTTTCTCTTTTGCTTTTCAGTGAGTTCAGGTTTAGCCTCTTCGTTCTGAGCCATGTTTGCTTCAATTATTCCACTCAAGACACCTTCAAAATTTGTGAACTAACAGATTTTCAACAGGTTGAATATTTTTCACTTCCTACCACTGGAGGTAAAATTGTCTATGCGATGAGGTCAACACCCGAACACCACAGAAGATAAACATACAGGTCAAAGAGAACGTTACCTTTTGCTTCAACTAGTTTTATGGATTCCCAATTGCATCTGGAACGCATCAAATCAGAATTCCGCCCTGAAGTAATGGAGAAGGGCGCTCAGGAAAATGGGCCTGTCCCAGCAACTGATCAACATTCCAACCTTGTGCTCCTTAATAATTCCACATCTAAATCAAGGAAACTAATACTTCAAAAATACACAATCTATGAAACCAGCACAAGGGTTTACATTGTTGGCAGTAATGGACGGGAGACTATGTTTAGGGTGTTGGAAATAGATCTCACTACATCAAAAGAGGAATTGTCTATTGTTGAGGATAATGTGTTTTTCACAAGAAAGGAAATCATGAATGTTTTGTCTAGGTTGGAAGAAACCAACGCTGAAGGGTTAACCAAGAAATTGACAGGATTTGGATTACTTGGATTCATACGATTTACTGACTGCTACTATCTTTGTGTTGTTACTAAAAGGTCTCCTATCGCAATCCTAGGTGGTCACTATCTTTACCATATTGATGATACACAATTGATCCCTATCTCCAACAACTACAAGAAGCCAGATAATTACAGTGAAGAAGCCAGGTTTCTTGCCACTTTTGCAAATTTAGATCTTTCAAAGACTTTTTATTTCAGTTATACTTATGACCTTACAAATACTTTGCAAAGAAATATACTTCGGGAAAAGAAGAAAGCGTACGGGTTTCCCAATACAGAAAAGTTCCATGACCAATACAATGAAATGTTTATTTGGAACAGTTCTTTATTGAAACCAATTGTTGAAACATATGATAGACTTTATGACTGGTTTCAACCAATTATACATGGCTTTATAGATCAGGCCAACGTGTCAATTTTTGACAAGAAAGTTTACATCACAGTCATTGCAAGGAGATCACATCATTTTGCTGGAGCCAGGTTTTTGAAAAGAGGTGTGAATAATCAAGGTAATGTTGCCAATGAAGTTGAAACTGAACAAATTGTGTCAGACCTATTGACTACAAGTTTCCATGATACTGGATGTGGGTTTTATAATAATCCAAGATACACATCTTATGTCCAACATAGGGGGTCAATACCATTGTTTTGGTCACAAGAAGGTACAAATTTGAAACTTGCAAAACCACCTATTGAAATTGATATCATAGACCCATTTTTCAGCTCTGCTGCACTACATTTTGACGATTTGTTCAAGAGATATGATAGTCCCGTATTGATTCTCAACTTGATCAAGCAAAAAGAAAGAAACCCAAGGGAGACAAAATTGCTTAAAGAATTTGAAGAATGCATCAGGTATTTGAACCAGTTTCTTCCTGAAGAAAGTAAGCTCAAATATACAGCTTGGGATATGAGTAGGGCATCTAAATCAGATGGTCAAGATGTTATTGAATTTTTGGAAACTTATGCTGATGAGACCCTTAAAACAACAAGTTTCTTCCATAATGGGCCAAGTCTTGATACTACTAAGCTACAGCAAGGTATTTGCAGAACCAATTGTATTGATTGTTTGGATAGAACCAATGCTGCACAATTTGTAATTGGTAAGAGGGCACTAGGTTACCAGTTACACGCTCTTGGAATAATTGATGATGTGTTTATAGATTATGATTCAGATGTTGTGAATATATTGACAGAAATGTTTCATGATCATGGTGATACTATTGCCTTACAATATGGTGGTTCTCATTTGGTGAATACTATGGAAACTTATAGAAAGATTAACCAATGGTCCTCACATTCAAGAGATATGATTGAAAGTATCAAAAGATTTTACAGTAATTCTTTTGTTGATGCACAAAGACAAGAGGCAATTAATCTTTTTTTGGGTAACTATGTTTGGGAAAAAGGGAAACCTATGTTATGGGATTTGAATACTGATTATTACTTACATAACATACAATCATTATCAAAACAAAAAAGAAGCTATAGATATTGGTGGACAGAGTCCAATTTGATTAAATTCCGTGATGCATATGATGTCCCAAAAGATGGATTAGTGTTGAAGAAACTAGAGCCATATCAAGGGTTCTTTGATAACTACTGGAATGAATATTACGTTCCAAGAAGGTTGACACTGTTTGAGAAATTATTTGAAATCAATATGAATTCCACGCTAAGGTACATTGCTCCAATTGAAAATTTGGAAGATGCTTTTATTATTTCTCCATTTAAATCTAGAAAACAGACATCAATCAATCACAAGCTTAGAAAAAGTGAAATGAAAAGACTTAAAGATTCAAATCAGAAGGAAGAAGAGGAAAAATATATCAGTTTTGAGGCTTTGGATTATTTGGTGACTTGTCAGCAGCTTTCAGAGCTATCAACCTCATCAAAATACCTTGATGCCGAAGTTGAAAAGGAAAAGAAGAGCATGGGATTAAGTGGATTCACCCCTTTGCAAAGTGCAGCTCCAAGTTTGGATTCAGATGCACAGACTATTGATACTATTAACAGCGTTGAATTATTTGATAATACAGTAAAGGTTGAAGTTAGTCCTCAAAATATCAAGATCTATGAAAATTCATGCCACAAGGATTATACTGAAAGTTTATTAACACCCAGTGATGCTGAAACTAATGAGTATACTAGATTATTACAACCACCATCTGTAAACTCCAAAGATCTTGAGATTTATGAAAGCTTGACAACTTTTGAAACATATTAACGAAGTTATGAAAAAAATAAGTACTACATGAATACAATTATGTGTACATTTTTATTGATTGTAGTTGGAATCATAAACCAAGTTCACTAAAAGCTGAATTAATCACCTTATTGAATTCACCAGAATAAACAAGTTGAGCCTTTTCTATAGATTTGGCTAAAGCCAAAGTATATTTTAAATCATCAGCTTTTATCCATATTTTCCCGTTTAACCCAATGGCAAGTTCAAATTTACATTTTTTGACTAACAAATTCAGTAAAGTATGATTGACATCAAATAATAAACTTCTTGCAAATGATAAACTAACATCAAAAACATAACCACCTTCTAATAAACCAAACCCACCATCTTTACCTGTTGTTGGATCTATACATTCTATCTCCACATCAACCTCAGGGCTTGCATTTGAAACTCTAGCATATATTAGGTTACCGATTTTGAGATTTGGTCTATTTTTCTTTGTAGCATTTGGGAAAGCCATAGCAGATAATGAGACTGGGAATGAAAAGTTCGATAATGAAACTCTGAAATTATCACCAAAAACACCAGTTACCAAACCTATCACATAGTCATTATTTGAAGGTATATAACGTCTTGAATTTGATTCTATATGAAGTGCATTATTTGCTTGTTGAAGTATTCCTGAGTGAACAGGTATTATCTCTTTTGTGATTGGTGTAACGTGGATACCAGGTCCTATAACTAGTTCTTTGCTATCAGATATGGTTAGGTTATCACCTGGAATTATAAGTTGTGACATTTATCGATAATAATTTGACTGAAAAGCTATGAATTGTACTTGCTTTTGGATCTCTTGTAACGTCAAAGCTCTTCGTCTAACAAATTTTTTTGAAAAAAATTCGCGAAATTGGTATTTGCACTCCATCATCAGCAAAAAAAATAAAGTACGCGAAAATTTAAGAATTGATCATTTTGACACATTAAGTTCTTAAAGAGAAACGAGGGAGGAAGGATTAATTGACCTTTTGCTTTCAACTATACTTTATTGAAACAAAATGCCAAACCAATTCGAGACACCCGAGAAATTGAGGGATAGAAGACTTATAAATTCATCGCCCATTCTCAGCAGACATGAAGGTTCACATTCAGACTCAGATTCAGAAGGGGACGGTGTTATTGAACAGATAGAGAAAAGAATGAAGGCAAGAAATGAAAAGTTATACAAGCCAATGTCATCTCCAATACGAGGAGAAAGAAGCAGCAAAGGTGGTTTCCAGTCGAGGTCCCTTGGTGCCAAATATACACTGAGAGGTCGAAATTATATACCATTTAACCAACAAAAAAGGGACGAAAGAAGGGCCAAAATTGCACTAGAGAAAAGGGGTGGGAATGAAGAGATGGAAAGGTTCATCCAAACGCAAGAAGACAGAGCTGGACTGGATAAATTAAATCAAGAGGCCAGTTCTCATATGTTTGATATAGAAGAATTGAATGAAGATGATCCTGACGTTTTGTCCAATTCTAGAGAACCTTCTCAGCAGCCGTTGGATGCTTATGAAAAGGAATTGGAATATATGATAAGAATGGAGCAAGAGGAGCTAGAAATGCTCACTGCAAACTTGAACTTGGATCCATGATCACTTGATTCGGGTTGTTTTAATGACTGTTATGAATAAACGAACATTAGAGAGAGGTAAATGTAGGATGGAGCATTAGTTTAACTGGATGCTTTGAAATATTAGAACTTTTAACTGAGTTGTATGTAAACCACCAAAGATTTAATAATATGGCCTCGGCCTCGCTCGCACACAATAATTCAGCTCCCGGGAGATCCAGGATTTGAGACCGTCTGGTGATCACGTCAGCACCGCGTCAGCAGTGTCATTTTTTTCGATTGTCCGAGTCCCGGCCGATTCACGTCTGCTTTTTTACCAATCAAATTTCCTTCGAAAACAATCATCATCAAAAGCTTCTCCAGATACAACTTTTAACACTTTCACTGATCTGTTAAAGTTATTGAACCAGAGACCATAAATATAGTCAATAAAGATGCTATCACCAATATTCAGACAAGGGATTTCTCCAATAATCAAATCTACAATCTCAAGACAAGCTTCAGCTCGTTATTCAGCTGCTGCGTTCCATACATCAGCTTCAAAGAAATTTGATATCCCATTCTTGAAACAAATCCCACAACCACCAGGTTATATTGTTGGTACAGTCAATGATGCTTATACTGCTCCACATGCTAGTAAATCACACGGTTCTTTACACTGGACCGCTGAAAGAATTATTGCCATTAGTATGGTTCCATTAGCTACTGTTCCATTTGTTACTGGTTCTTTTGCACCAGTCTTGGATGCTACTTTATCCACTTTAATATTGGCACATGCATGGATTGGGTTCCAATCTTGTATCATTGATTATATTCCAAAACGTGTTTATGGTAAGCAACATGATTATGCCATGTATTTATTGACTTTTGGTACTTTTATTGCTGGTTATGGTATTTATTTGATTGAAAGTAAAGATGTTGGTTTAACTGGTTTACTTGGTAAACTTTGGTCAAAACCTGAAGAAAAAAAATAATTAAATAAATTTTAATGAAATCAATTTCTATTGAGATCAGGAAGGTAAATTGAAAAGAAGATATATTTATACTAAATACAACTTACTTATTTATGGGTTTCGGGAAAAATAAGACGTACTATGGGACAAAGACACACAACAAATAATACACACGCGCCTACAATCAACGCGATTACTCACTTACATATTCAGAATAAAAAACATATTTCTTTAATTTCATCCATTCTTGTGCTAGTTTCATTATCATAAAGATGTAGAATTGTATTATTTCCCTTCAATTTTTCTCTTTCTTTTGTTATTCAGGGCTTGTTGCTCCTTAGTTTCTTTTGACTTAGTTGGACTGGAGCCACTGGGTGTTGGTGTTGTTTCTTCTCCAGAGTAAGTGTTATTCAAGGATGTCGTGGTTGTCATTTCTTCCTTTGTGATGGAGCTTTGTACTTCATCAATGTATTTTTGACCTTTTTCAACTTTTGCTCCAAATGACCGTAAGCCTTGGATCAAGTCAGAAACTCGCTTGTTCGATCCATACTTCTTTTCAGTCTCATTATTTAAAAGAACATCTCTTCCTATACTTGAATAAACTTGAACAATACCTTGTTCATTGTATAGTTTAGCATCAATGATTCTGGAGTAAATTGATTCCGTTATCAGTCTTTCAAGCTCAGGCGTTGAATCAATATTTAAAACACTTTTAAGGTAGTTGTAACTGAATTCCTGTGATATTTTGTTAGTAAGTTACTTGACAAGTGATCCCAGATTCTACTCACGTTGTTTATGAGCACCTCAGATATTAGAGTCAATTGAGTAAGTTTGAATAGCGCTGGACTCGATAGTTCGATGAAATCATTTTTGTGGTCTAGTTGTTAGTGGTTAAACACAATGATGATAATTAGAGCATCTATACTCACCATTATAGTCTTTTATGGACCCAAAACTGAATAATTCCAAAGTGTTTTTGATCTTTACATCATCACCTAATACGTCATTAACGCTCTTGTCCAACCTCAATTCGTTGAAACCAAAAGTCGATTTATCACTCAAGGCAGCCAGTATTCTATCATGAACCTCTACTTTAGACATTTTCACCCTAAAAACTCTGATTTCGTTATCTTTTCAAAGTGCTCTGTTTTGGCTTTGATTTTGGCCTCTTTCACAAAATTTATGTCAAATTCGCGAACCCTTTCAAGATTACTGAATAACCGTCAAAGGTAAACAAATAGAGAATTCAACAAAAACATTAGCAGCAAAACAATGTCCAAAGTGGCTCCAAATGACAGGAAAATACCATCAAGACAGCGCATGGTCAAGCTGACCAATCAAAGACCTAATGCTAAAGCTACATTCCAATCACAAAGCTCGTCTACAGAAACAATAGTATCTGAAAAAGATACACCTCCATACCTTCAACAGCTCATAAAAAAGATATTTTATCCAAATTCACAATGTAATGAATACAAAGATGCATTACCAGCACTCACATCATCTTCCGAAGTTGATCTTCAGTTATATTCACTCATTGGTTTACTTTTCAAACTATTTGTTCATAGTTGGTATCAGAGACTCACAGATGATCATGAATTTCTAGATGAAATAGTTGATATAACTGCACATATTACAAGAAATTTAGAAACAAGGCTAAAAAGGGTCGATTTAACTCAATTGTTGCTGGACGATGTACCCTTGATACTTAATGATCACTTGGAAGCTTACAGAAAGATCCACGAGGAGTTGGGTTCTAGATTCTTACCAGATGAGACAATGGATAAAGCTATGGATCATATATATAACCATTTTGCATTAATGGATGATGATGAGACTGTTGAAGCTGATTATTTGAAAGTTTTGTCGAAAAATGTGTTGAAATACCTGCTGCCTCATGATGACTTGAATTCAACATTGGTTGAAGAATTTATGAAAAGTGTGTTGAGTGACTTATTGTTGAAGAATATAATAGAAAAGATTATACAGCCTTATCAGATATTTGAGATAATATCAATTGCATGTGAATTCCTTGTGGATCAAGATGGTGGGAACGAGGTTAAGGAGGATGACAGAAATGGATTCAACAATATTCAAACATTTTTTTCTCAAGTAATAGATTTGGTTTCAAAGACTATATTTGTTAGTGATAAAAAGAGGCCAACATCTGTGAATGTCTATTCTTTAAGCATTTTCTCGTTTCTTAACAATTTATTCCAAATTAATAACACCAGACCTGTTCTATATGCATTTATCAAATCAACAACACCAATTGCCTCACAAGCACCAGTGAATGATTTGCTTAACAACTTGATACAAAACACATTAGTTAAATCCTTGCGAAATGAATCTTTGATTGCTTTAATCATTCAAAAATTGAGAAATAATTTGTTCCCAAGTGATGATGAGATGGGACCTCCAAGAATAGTGCCTGACCTTGAAGAATTTGAGAAAATTAGGAAAACAACAAAAGACAATCTCAAGTCCGTATGTAACAAGTTCAAGCTTTTATCCAACTTGGTTATTGCCAGTGAGTCAGAACTCGATGATACTCTGGATGATTTCTTGACAACTTTTGAAAATAAAAGAATGAACAAAAATTTGATTTACAGGATACTTGATTTGATAGTCATAAAATTAATTCCTGAACTATGTGGTATGCAGTTATGAATAAAGAATGCTTGATGACACTATATACAAATCTGTAACATCTTATTCTATTAGCCTCTCATCAAAATTTTCCAAAATATCATTTATATCCTCATTGAAGTATCCATCTTCATTAACAAAGCCCTTCCATAAATCATCAGCACCTTGCTGGATCGGAATGAAATGTTTGTTAAGTTGGTTCCCAACTCTTGTATAGATGAAACTAGAATGAAGACCAAGTTGTTGATCGTTACCTCTAATTATTGAGCTTCCATATTTTTTATCATTAACAATCGGAAGTGACAAAACTTCAGAGAGATGTTTTCTTATTTGATGTTTTTTACCTGTTTCTAATTGCATAATGATTAATTGAAGATCTTCTCTAATACCTGATTCTGGTCTTATGAATTTAGTAGTGGAAAAAGGACCGTATGGATCATCCTGTGTCCTTATTTCTCCTTTAGTGTGCTCTTCGTTATGATAAACAACATTTTCAATAGGTTTGAACTCCGAAATAGCTCTTGTTATACCAATATACTGATATATAGTTAGTATTAAAATCTCAAAAAATCACGTACACTATAACTTACTCTTCTTTTGAACTTGTATCCTTTGTCTCCCCCACTTCTAAGGTTATTACTGAACATCCGGGCATCGTGTCTTCCTCTTGCTATTAAAAGTCCACCTGTGACTCTCAGATCTAGCCTATGAACTGGTTTAAGATCTGGATATTGATCGATCAATAATGGTACAACTTCATCTTGGGCCCTCGCTTTCAAACTAGCCTTTGAGTGCTGAGAATGAATACCAGCTGGTTTATTCACCACTATATAGTGTGAGTTCTCAAACAAGACAGGCAAGATAGATTTAACACTCATTGGACCTCCCAGCACTTGAAGTTCTTTTCCTTCTGAAACTTTTGACCCAGTTAAAAAAATCTGCCAAAAGGGCCTTGGAAATACTTTTTCCAAAATGGAAATAAAAAACGTCTCTCAAGAAAACATCACCACATCAAAACATTGAACAATAGGCGCCAACAGCTACAAGCCCTATACCAAGCTCACAAATTACCAAGAAAAAGTCATATGGACTAGAATATTGATAGAAAGTGGAAAAAAAATCACAAGTGAAGGTATTGATTGAAACTGGCAGCTTTTCCCATTATAAGATGAATGGTGAATCTAAAGGTGTCAAGTCAGACCAATTCCCAGTGAATTTGCAAGAGGGATTAGGTGTTACACCATTGACATACCTCATTCCAACTCAAGATCGTATGTATGAGTCAAGGCTTCAAGCTCCAAGTTTCTTGTTACTAACGCTTCCAAAGTGGCCGCATTAATCCTGCCCACAAGTTTAACGCCAATAAGTCCAGAGATTAATGAAGAGGAAGGATGTGAATTATATCAAGAAAATGTGAAAGCAGTCTTTGAAAGCAATAGCCCGTCGTATGATTCTGTTAAGCAAAACGTTCTGGAGACTTACAGTTTCAGTCAATGTCTTGAGAATTCGACCCTTTCATTTAGAGGTACTTCTTCTACAATAGAGGATGAAACTACACACGAAACAAAGTCCTTGTTTGATGGATTACATGGTTTAGCTAAAAATGTTATTGATAGTGTGCCTCTGGTTTCTCATAAAAATATTGTCAGCTCAAACAAAGATGCTCCTCAAACCGTTACAACTTCTAGACCAAACCCCAAACGTACAGCATCCACCCTAATTCAGGTTCAAAATGAAGTTGAGATAAAGAAAAGAAAATCTGACATTGGCGTTCAACATTTACAACTTGAAAGCATATCAAACCAAAAATTGACAGATCTTGTTGTTAATAAGATTGGATTAGCTGATGAACAATGTGAATATGAATCATCAGACTTATGGATAGAACTACCCAGTTCAGAACATGTTTTGTCAGATGATGTCTTTGTTGAAGTTGAGCAATATTTACTTAAAGTGAAGGGAACCAGATTGGTGCAGGAGTTTTCCTTTGAGGTTTTGGATAGGCTTAAAAAGCTATCTGTGAGATCTATCAAGTGCTCTGAAAATTTTGATTGGGCTGACGTTGACCTTCAAAGTGATTTTTGGCCATTGAAAATAGCATTAAACAGTCTGAAAGCAGTGACTACTATATTGATTATATACAACTGTCAGAGGAAAGAGAAAAAATTATATCTTGATGAGGATTTGGTTTTGGCTTTAGATTTCATTTACAAATTGACAGAGGATTTAATCTTAAAGCTCACTGTTCAGAGTGATGAGTGGGATAATGAAAACGTTCAGTTGATAATTGGGGTCATGAATTTATTGACCAAGAACTTAGAACTTTTTGGTGATTATATCGCTTCTAATCAAGCTAATGATACTGTTTTGACAAAGCTGGAATACTTGTCATTAATGATCTTCTTTCATGCACCAGAGAAAAACAAATTTACCACAAGTATGCAAAGTTTGAAAACATCTTCAATGAACTTGCTTATTGATTTATTCAGATCCAAGAAGGACCAAAGATCTTTTATTGTCAATGAGGTTCTATCTAATTTTGATAGGCTACCAACTCACAAGACACAATCTAGACAGTTGAAGCTATTCAGAGGGTTGAACATTCAGTTTTTTACAGCCTCAATATTAAACTTTATTCAAAGTTTGAACATAAGAGATATTGAATTGAAAGAAACAATTAAAGAAAAACAGCAACATAATAGGGATGCTGGTTTAGCAGATTTTATTGAAGAAAATAACGAGATGAAAAGAATAACAGAAGAGCTACAGACCGAGAAAAACTCTATATTGTCACTTATCTCCTCTACACTTGTCAACAGAATCATTACTCAGCTCAATGCTAATACAAAACAGTTATTTGAGTTATTCATTCAAGATTTGCTTAATGTTGTGCAGTTCCCGGAATGGTCAGCCTCCGAACAACTTTTAAGTTCATTGACTAACACTTTGGTGTCTAATTCAGAAAATCAACCTTCAATCGTTGAAACTTATTTATTGGAAATAATTGGATTAATAGGATCTACAATGTTGGAACTAAAAGGCCCTAACGACTTACCAGACCTAAGTGTTTCAGATCTAACTGATGAATATTCAATAGTTTCGAGCTATTTGTTGACCTTGAGAGATGCTTTTCCTGTGAAGTTTTCCGGTGACTCCTTTGTTTATGATTGGATATACAAATTATCCTCCAATATCTCATCCAGTACAGAGGAGGATTATGCTAAAGCCAAAGAGAGAGAAACTTATTTGAAATTGTTGTCAAGTTACTATAAGGAGCAATCAAATGGTCTTATCAAAAAAAATGATGGAAGTGCTACAGAGGAAAATGCTACATTGTGCTACAAAAAAATTCTCTTGTCTGGAACATTCATGAAGCTCTACCACAACTTTTTGACTCATTTATTGAGATCAATTGACCATCCCAAGATTAAATCAAGGACAAGGGCAATGAAAAATTTGGCACAACTTATTGATAAAGATTCAAGATTATTGAATCTCCCAATGGTGAAACAATCTTTGTCCAATAGAATTGCTGACCCATCCCCCCTTGTTAGACTTGCAGTTCTTGAAATTTTTGACCAGTATATTTTGAAGAAACCGGAGTTGATTGGTGAATTTTATCAAACATTAATTTTGACAAATGATAAATCTGTCAGCGTCAGAACAAAATCATTAAAAATTGCAAAAAGAATCTTTTTAGAAGCAAGTAACAAAGATATTAAAGTTTTTGCATTAGAGAAAATTTTGAGAAGACTTGAGGATGATGAAGAGAATGTGCTTGATTTAACCAAACAATTATTGATGGAAACCGTGTTTTTGGGTCTTTATGATCAAATTGGAGCATACTCTAAAGATCAAATCAAACAGAGAGATGCTGTCAGCTTTATGATTGATATTTTACTTGATCTTATAAACAAGTCAGAAAAAACTTGGGAACTCTTTGAGAAATATTTAAATGAAGACATTATGAGAAAGACTGATGAGAATAAGAAATTTCACAACAACCTCTTGAGTATATCCAATACTATAGTGGATGTTCTTCTGACATTTGTTGTTGATTATGTTGATACAGAGAAGCAAGATTCAGTGGAGAAAAGCTTAGGTTTATTGTCAATTTTTTCTAAGTGTGAACATCCATTGATTAACCAGGAACAGTTGATGTCACTACAACCTTATTTAACTTCAGAATCTACAGTTTCATCATCTACATCCTATTATACGTTGATCATTTTCAGACACACTCTTGGACGTACCAATTCATACAGAGACCAATTTTTAACAGACTCTCAAACATCATTACTAAGAAGGTTGACAAAGTTTAATACTAGAGAATTAGACGAAGCTATGCCATGCATCTGGATGATTTCAACAATGAAAAAAGATACAACTAAGATTTCTAATGCTGCTGCTTCTTGTTTGACTTTGATTAAACCTAATGTTGATAAGGCTTTGAAGGATGAACTTGATAAATCTGATCCTAAGGTTTTAAGACTAATATATTTGATTGGAAGTTTTGGTAAATACTGTGATTTAGAAGCTAATAGGCAAGTGTTCAAAAATGCCAAAAAGCTTGCCTTGAAAGACAAAGAAAGTGTCTTGAGCTTAATAACTAAGTATCTTTTGATTTTTACAAGAGATTCAGTGAATAGGCAGATAAGAAGAGTCGCTGTGCGAAATATTATTAATGTTTGCTCAAGCCACCCAAAACTTTTCATGAGTTCCCCTGTTTTAAATGTTTTAGATAAAGAATTTACTGGATCTAGCATTGATTTTAAAGAGGTGATGATACAAGGAATTTTTGAGTTTTTAGAAAGAGAAGAGAAGAAGTCATCAAAAAGATCTGGTCATGAAGGAAAAATTTCAAGTGAAGTCAGTCTTGATGTTGATGTGTTCCACGGTAACTCCAAGATGTTTGAAAACGATGGTATTTGTGCATCTCTAGTTCAACGTTATATGGATCCAATTTTGGAAATGTGCACTTATGATGATGGTGAGCATTCATATCTTGCTGTTAAATATCTCAAATTTATTGTTAAACTAGGGTTTGCCAATCCTAGGATTTGTATTCCAACAGTTGTTGCACTTGAAGCTTCTAAAGTTCCCTATGTTAGATCAATGGCACTTGAAATACATAGAGAGTTACATTCAAAGCATGAGTCACTTATCGACTCTAGTTATATTCATGGTTTCAAGCTAGCTGTGAAATACAGAGCTAAACTTTCATCAGGGTTGCTTACTGAGAATCAGCAGTATTTTCAAAAATTTTACAAAGTTATTGAGGAGTCAAAAGCAACAAAAAAGAAAATCTTCAATCAGTTGGTCAAATCCTTTACGTTTAGTATTGATGGTTGCACTGAAGAACAAGCTTTGTTCATGAAAAACTATGTTTTATTTATGGCTAATACAATCCCATGTTGTGAACTGTCAACATTGGAGGAGGTGTTCATATTGGTTGATGGTATTGATGCTGTTTTAGCCAATCAAGGTGTTACGTTATCCAGTAATGTTTCTGTCAAATTGAATCAAACTGATCCAAATTTTGATTGGAAGATTTATGGATATTTAAGTTTGGCTATTTTATCACTATATGAATTGAAAAATTGTTTGATCCAGGCTTACAAGATTCCAGAGGATGGCCAAAGAAATGAGCTGAAGTCTCAGAAAACTAAATTCACTGAGGTTCCCATTAAATTGTTTGATATTTCCCCAGAAGCTGGTTCTTTTAGGGAAATATGTGAAAAATTGGCGACTATTTTACTTTGAAGCGGAAGTTGTTAATTACAGGTTCATGCAACAGGATGTTTTTCCAACTTCGCTAAACCACGAACTAGTAAAAGTGTATATCACATAGAATTTTGAATTATACAAGTTTGCTAATATCGAAAAGAGTGTACGAGTGGGGGCAGAGCATTGAACAAAGAACAAAATTCTATCTCATACATAGTACTTCAAGTAGCTTAACGGTTAATTTCCTGCTTAATTAAGCACTCAAACCATGTTGTTAAAGTTTTTCTGATCTCAACCAGACAAGCTAGTCTTCTAGCTCTCATTATATTTACTTCAAGTTGATTCCATTCGTTGTACTTGAAGCCAAGCATCTAAAAGAGCAATAATTAAGCCATTTAACACACTCAAGAACAATCGAGTAATGTCCATGGAAAGGAGAGTGGGATATCTTGTAATCGATAATTGAACAGGGTTTTAATTTTTTTTTTACAAAAGAATGTGACAATTTTAAGCTATATAGAGCCACAGGGTTTGGATTTATCTCAAAATATTTGATTTCAAAATAATTGCTGTGTAACTACCTGTCTTGTTTGGGCTAGTACTTGAGACCGGATAACCTGAGAAGAACCGGCCAGCGTTATGAAAGTGTCACTGTGGTTCTGAATCCCAACAGCTAGCTCCATCAATGAGGTGGTTTGCATCAGTTATTTCTGGTGTAAAAATTCATTTATGCTTTCAAAGGATACTTAGGCCATGGAAGTGTAGTAGTTGAAGGAGGAGTGTTTTTGTTGGATCATCTGTAATCTGGTATGCAAGTGAAATAATTCGCGAAACCATACAAAGCTACAGCGCGAGAATTTTTTTCTGAGAAGAATCAACATTTCTCATGAGAAGACATTAAAGTGATATATAACTTTTGTGCTTTGAGAGAATATGTTTTATGCAAGCTTAATTCAATGTGCTTTAAAGCGTTCAACCAAAGCTTTTAAGCCTAGAAGGCTAGCTAATAATTCAAACTTACACCCATAAAAGAATTCAGCTATGAGGTCACCTTATGATATTGTTGTCAATGATGTTATTCTTAGGCTATGGAGGCTGGTGGTATGGTTAATTGCAGAAACACTGTGGCAGCTGGTGGTATGGTTAATTTCAACTACACTTGTCACTCCCCTTCTTTATCTGCTTATCTTCCCAATATACTATCAATGGCAAAAGTCAGCTAGAGCTCAACGTCTCAGTCAATACTTGACTCATATACTCTTGTCGAAACATTTGATTGTCCCCATTGAAAGATGCTGCTATCATAGTTTGTATGGAATGAAAACTGGTTTATTAAAGTTGAAGTGTCCAACTGAACATGAGTTCAATACATTTTTTGATTTGCCAGATGAACTGATGACTCAAATTGCCTTCATTACAGATGTCAATATTTCGCATCTACTGCAGTTAAATAAGAAATGTGTTTTTGCTTTCGGTCCAATTCTATATCAAAAAGTTCATTTTTCTATTCCTGTTATTTCAACAGAGGTGTTGACCACCGCCGGGCATATTAGACTTCGTTCGCCCCAAAATACTACTGGAGCAAAACTCAGAGTCAACGCTTACTTGAGAAATACAACACAGTTTAGTTCTACCACCAACCAACTAGGTATCCTTGGTCAGAAGTATCAGTTGCTTCAGAGAAACAAAAAAGCGGATAACCATGATTTTATGGGTTTCTTTTCTTCTTCAAAAAGGAAACCATACAAAAGGACGCTCAAGGATAGGATGACACATGTATGGGATCATGATCTTATGATTGAAATATGTAACAATGTTATGAGCAATGAAAAATCAATCATGAGGCAATTCATTCGTCAATTCTTCGTTGATATTCGTATATTTAGTGGGGTTTATGACCCCAGTTACAGTATCTCTAGAAACCCTGGGATCACTTTGATCAAAACAAGGAAGCAAGGGGAAATCAAGAGCACACATTCTGCAACACAGTCTGCGACATATACAGATATTATCTTCAAGAAAGATTTGTCAAACTTAGAGTCTGCTAACTCATCAGCCAATGAACACGGATCCTATAAAGCTCTGATTGAACCTTGCTTAAACCTTTGCAAGAACAAGGAACTACTCGTCAGTTCTTTTTATGACATGCTAATATTTCAGGGTCAAGAGACACTAGTTGCAGACGTCAAGCATTCAAATATTGATCCACCCCATCTCGTTTTGTTAACGACTGATTCTTTTGAAATCCTGAGGGTGTTGTACAATATTGGTTATTCCTTCCTTGGTGATGAGAATGATTTGAATCTTTATGACGAACAAGGGTATTTCTCAAGCACATTTGGGGAGCATAGTATCGATATTAAAAATTTGAATAGTCTTGATGAGCCAGACTTTTATATGGGCTCTGAAGTTTGTGATTTGATTGAAATGGTATCGAATGCTGCTTTGAGCATCGATGAAACCCCTGCTCGTCGCTCATCCTACATGGGATTTTCCCATGAGACTCTTTGTCTATACGAAACTTGGTATGAGTATAACCGTACTGTAGCAAGTCGTGAACCTTTCACAATTGAACATCAAATCAAGATTTTTGTAATTAAAGATGATGGACCATAATTATGAAGTGTATAATTTTAAAAATATTAATATTCAACTGGTCATCTAGGGCCTAAAGGCATAGTTTGAGTAGCAATACTCTTCTAATATAATTTCAAATCTGACTTAATTTAGTAAATTGATTGACGATTTCGAATTGAAGGCCTATACCAGTCGCGAATTCGGTGTACTGTTTTCTCTTGGTAACAACTCATTCAGAACCAACGTCCCAACTTACACTACGAATGTCGCTTATAGTTGGAGAAAAATCAGCACAGGTGAGCTTGGTTGTATTTATGGAGAGAAATGGATTGAACTAACAATGTTGTCCAGATAGATCTAGCCTTGATCCTGAAAGCGGCCGTGTTCTTGAAGTTGAGTATGTGAAAGGACCCACCACGTTCAATCCAACCACTGGAACTTCCTCAAACTAACAATGAAGCTGCTTTCGCACTTGCGCTGGCTCTCACCATCATATTCAATTATAATTTAGTATTAGCCAATGATCTGAACGGCAAAGAGTTGTGAGTATACCGCTTGAAGTGCAAATCTGGGTCCACCGAGATACTAATTCTTGATTTAAAGCATTCCATCAATTCCTGGGGTTGTTGCGAGTTTCCATCCAAGTAAAGCATTATTTCAAATTCAAGTAGCTCTTTTGACTGCATTCAACAGCATTTTCCTTGTCCTGTTCACAACTATTGTATCATTTAAGGATGGAAACCTGTGGAAATCACTTTTTCTAATTGGTTTCACAAGGCTGGTATCTTTACTGTCGTTTTCCCTCATAACGTTACAAGATGATCCTTCTGCTAACATCAACTCCATTGCCTTATATTTTCTGAGCACTTCAGCTTGGATGTACTTGATTTCCAAGAAGATACAACCGAAGCATAGTTATGTCAAGGCACAAAGAAGCAAGATTTTGAAAATTTATTTGATGTGCTTTATAGGGACCATCGTATTCTATTACAAACACCAAATGGAAAGGGCTAACTATTCTTTCTCCGTAAGCTCTTTTTTCCAATGGATGTTGCTGGTGTTGGATGTGCAGTTTGATTATAGCCTTCTGGGTGATGTCAAAAGTTTAGAATTTGGTGTGCAGCTAGGTGAAGAACTTAAACTTAGTGAAAGATTAAAGAAATATATAGTCTAGGAAACTTCCTTTTGTATTATTATTTAATCGTTTATAAAGATCATTAGCGTCGTTAACGGTTTTCAATTCTTGTAGCTTTGAAAGGCTCTGCAATTATAACTTTTGTGCCAAATTTTACCTTAATGATAGGACCGAACTTTTCCAGTTTTTTCCTGAGACGAAGTCTTCTAATCTGTGGAATTGTCATATTGTTTTCATCTTCATCAGTGTCACTGTCTTGTACCAAATCAGCATCTGGCATGTTTGTATAATATTTGAATGGATGTTGGATTAAAGAAGGCGATGACGCACGTATTCTACCCAATACCCTATCTTCGCATCTTTTCCAGTCCTCGAACCGTTTGAGCATACCTTTCAATGATTCGATTGTCCACTCTTTTTTCTCCATCATCTCTTTATGATCCCTTGGATCTCTAATATAGGTGATTGTCTGAAGTGATTTCATCCAATCGTTTTGATGCAGCTTTTCTAATTGAGCCTTCATCTTATCAGCTTCAGAGTAGATTTTCTCTCTTTCCCAGTTTATCATCTTCTTTTCCTCCTTTTCCATCCGTCTATTATATGGGATATAAAGCTCATCGTTCAATGGATCTGTTGGTTGTTGACGAGTTATTGTTGATTTCCTCAGTTTACGTCTTTTTGAAGAGCCATTCTTTTTGTTATTCAAATCATCCACAGTTTTTAAATTTGTCTCAAAGCTGAATGATTTTTGATCAACTTTGATATCATTTTGTAAAACTTCACCAACTTCCTTTTCGTCAACAATAAATATTCTTTGATCTGGATCAATTATATTTGGATTCTCCTCGTAATTAAACAAGGACGAATCAATCTTTGGTGTCTCCTTTGACCTCAATTTCCGAGGAGCTGATGGTTCTCCTTGCTTTGTATTAATCCTGGTTCGAGTCATCACAGCATCACGTTCAGTTGAGAAGCGGCTTGAAGTGTTTTTACCTCACTGTTTTGAAGCTTTATAACTTGGTTTGTTTTTCCATCGTTTAGTATAGTCCACCTAAAGGTTAGGCTCACGCTCCTTCCAGGTTTGATTCCTAGGTGGAGGATCCCCTGCCCAGGAGGAGCCTGGGTAACCTCCGAAATTTTCGCGCCGGAAAAGCAGCCTGGGAATCTACGGCCTGGGTCCTCCTTTGAGCATGGATTTTTATCATTTCGATTTTGTTTGGAGAAACGATAACTTGATGGTGGAGAGTCATCAAAGCATTGGCTTTAACTTCACAAAGACAACCCCCAACTTAGTTATTTACTACCGTTAATTAGATCACATAGTGTTTTCTGAACTTTGTGAAGAATTGGATTGGTTTGTCGCCGGTGTTAGCAATAGGAATCGTTCTGAAGAAGACTGCAACAACTTGAATGAAAACAATACATTAGACTTTCAAAAACTCATTGAAAACTTGAATTATATGTGTTAAATATGAGTCGATCTGATACACCTTCTGTTGTTATATCACACTCAGGTGATTATTTTGATTCCAAAGACCTTGAAAACAGTGGGGATCAGGCTCCAGATGACTATCAAAACAACAATCCACAAGATGATTTAATAGAAGCTAGCGCTAAGAACCCTAGTGTGTTAATGGAGTTAGATATGGACGGTAATGTTAAACATTTGGGGAAAGCATGGGAGTCAATTATTGGTACCAAAGTTCAAAAGATCTTGAATCGCCCTATTTCCAACATTGTACTAGGCGACGAGGATGATAAGAAGGTCTTCAACAATGCTATTAGCATAATGACAACAGATGACGCAAGTTATAGAGTACGATTTGTTGTCGCAACTAATGATCCAAAGCCTGAAAGTGGCGACGGTGAATCATTTGAGTCTGAAGAGGATGATACGGATCCCGTTAATACAGATCAAGGTTCTTTGAGTTCCATATCTACAAATGGTGAAATGATTGAATTGGAAGGCCAGGGAATTTTGATTCATAACAGTAAGAATATTCCAACCCATTCAATGTGGATATTGAAACCTTTTTACGCCAATGCTTTGAACGTTCAATTACCAACAAAACTCTCTGAAACATTAGGATTCGGTGCTGATATTTTCACTTCATACTTGTCAGCTCTATCAGAAGCTGGTATAATCAATGAAGATGAAGTCCCAGCGCCCCCTCAGGTTCTGTGTCGAATTTGTGAACAACAGGTGCCGTCATGGTGGTTAGAAAAACATTCACAGCTTTGTTTTAATGAGCATAAATGTGAAAGTGAAGTCCAGGATGCTCATGACGCTTTAGTTGAACAGAAACAAATTATAGCCACCATAAATGAATCATTGAGTAAGCAGCAAGTAAATTTACAAGAGGAAGTTAATGATTATAAGGGCCTACCACTTCCCAAAGTTGCACCAAGTGATTCACCAGTTGCAAGAAACGCTACACCACTCGTGAGAAGGGGTCGATCCGCTTCAATATTTGGTGCGTTGAGATTTCCATTCAAAACGCTTGCCCTTTTGTCAGAGCTTTGTGAACAAGCTACATCTATCAATCCCAGTGAGTTTAACGAAGAGAGTGATACTTTTGAATTTTCTCCAAATACAAAACAGGCATTAGAAGAAGTTTCAAGCTCAGCAATACCCGAATCATCAGACCCTGCCATTATACTACTCTCTAAAGATACAGAAAAACTAGTCAAAGATAAGGTTGATGCTGTTTCCCGGCTGAATAGCTCATTGTTATATTCCCAAAAGATAAAGGATGAAGTTGATGAGTATGTGATTGCTACCATTAGTGAGACAATTAAAAACATCAGAAACCAAACATACGACGTTGTTCCCTCTAATCCGTCTAGTTCAAGTGAACGTCTTCAGACTTCAACTGAGAAAAATGAGTCAACTAACAAACTGGTGTACCCAAGACCAACCTCTGTTCAATCAAATATATTTACAGATGCTTATCTTAAGACTGATAATTTACCCAGCCCAAGCCGAGAGAGCATAAGAGAAGCACTGAATGAAACAAGGGGTCAATATTCCCCATCCAGGTCAATTACACCAAACGAAGCCTTGAAAGATTCCAATCAAGAAGATCATGTTCCGAGCTTCTCAGACCTGAATATTAAAAGTCCAATTTTGACTCCACAGAGGAAAGGTTCACCAGGAGCACCACCAGGATTTCATAATTCACCAATGAGTTCTATTCAAAGAAATGTTAAGTCATCTGGAACGCCCAGTTTTGAACATCAAGTCAACACGCCCTTTTCATCTCCTCTGATATTAGCACATGATCCTAGTGATCATTTTGAAAAAAGATCCAGTGGTGATAACAATTATCTGTCAATTAGCAGTGCTGGTAGTGGAAGTATAAGCACAGGTCATTTGGGAAAACCTCCTTTATCACCATTGTTAGTAGCTGTTGCACCAAAACCTTCAGCTCCATCGATCAAAGACTATGAAGTTTTGAAACCAATTAGTAAAGGTGCTTTTGGTAGTGTGTATTTAGCTAGACGAAAAGTCACTGGTGATTATTTTGCCATCAAAGTCTTAAAAAAAGCGGATATGATTGCTAAAAATCAAGTTACCAACGTGAAATCTGAAAGGGCCGTGATGATGGCCCAGTCTGAAAGTCCATATGTTGCTAAATTATATTCTAGTTTCCAAAGTAAGGATTATTTGTTTTTAGTGATGGAATATTTGCCTGGTGGTGATTTATCAACTTTAGTTAAAATGCTTGGAAATTTACCAGATGAATGGGCAAAACATTATATTGCTGAGGTTGTTATTGGTGTTGATGATCTACATAAAAAGGGTATTGTGCATCATGACTTGAAACCTGATAACTTGTTGATTGCATCTAGTGGGCATTTGAAACTTACTGATTTTGGTTTGTCAAGAATGGGGTTGGTTCGTCGTCAAGAAAGGGCACATAAACACTCCATACCAGGGGACGATGCATTTGCACAAGCTGCCATGAGTTCTCATCATAGAAAAAGCTCTTCAGTTACTCCTTTCAGTCTTTCTGCCTCAGGTCCTCCAAGTGCTAATGATTTTTCAAGTGCTGGTTCAAGTCCGACTTCAAGTTTTTTTGAGAACATGATCAAGGGTGAGAAAAAGAAAGAGGAGAGATCAGGATCAGGTAGTAGTGTTGTTGATTCGCCGCTACTGAGACCATTGCATAGATCTGCTTCTCAATCGTCATTTGCTCTTGAAGAGAACCCATCATTTCCTTCTACTCCAACAACAAAGAACCTAGCGTTGTTTGATCCAGAGAACACAACTTTCAATAAAAAGTTCGTTGGAACCCCGGATTACTTATCACCAGAGACAATTCAAGGTACAGGTGAAAATGAAGCGTCCGATTGGTGGTCAGTTGGCTGTATTCTTTTTGAGTTCTTGTTCGGTTATCCACCTTTCCATGCAAAGACTCCAGAGAAAGTTTTTGAAAATATTTTGAATGGTAGAGTTGACTGGCCTAATCTAGCACCTGAAGAAGAGTTGGCATATTGCTCACCAGAAGCCAAAAACTTGATAAAAAGACTACTTGATATGGATCCGGAGACCAGACTTGGTGTTAACGGTGCTCAAGAAATTAAAGATCACCCATATTTCAGTGGCGTTGATTGGGATGATTTATACAACTCTGCAGGCTCATTTGTTCCTGTTGTTGATGATCCAGAAAGCACCGATTATTTTGAATCTAGAGGGGCTGCTTTACATGAGTTCCCATCGGATGGTTCTGATTCTGATGCTGATGATTCAATGGATAGTAAGAATGATGCTCCAAGAACTCAAGTTAATAGCACAACAGCATTAGGTTCACCTTCAACAATGAATTCCCCAACTTCGAAACATTTGTCATTAGCTATTCCTGTGCATTTAAGAGAAAGAAGACCAAGTAAGTTGAATGATAATAGTGGTGAGTTTGGCTCATTCCAGTTCAGAAATCTCCCAGCTTTAGACAAGGCAAATAAAGATGTCATTAATCGTATCAAAGCTGAGCATTTGGAGCATAGAAGCAGTATGTCAAGCTCATCTTCTGAGTCTGGAACAAGGTCTAGAAATTACTCAATTTCATCAAATAATGGGTTGAGACGTGCCGTATCTCCTTCTTCTTCAATCATGAGAACACATTCCCCAAGCAGGATGAGTATCAACTCAGCCAATGCGCCTCAATCTGTTCCATTACATGAAAGACTTAATTCAAGTGCTTCTGTTTTGAGTAACTCATCAGGTGAAGATATGGGAACTAGTATTTTTGTTGAGAGATCCGGTCGGTCAAGTCCAAGAAGTGATTCAGGCTCTCCATCAACGAAAAGTTTTGCCAAACCACAGACACCAACACCACAAGGTCAACCAACTAATCCATCAAGAGTTTCAAGAAGCAATCTGTTTCATAGAGCCTTTTCAGATTTTTCACCATCAAGCTCAGATACTGAAGATTCTCGTTCTTCTGCTTTACAAAGAGTTCGTAAAAGAAGACAGAGCTCCAAATTCTCGGAAAGTTCCAACTCTAGACTGTCGATTCTGGATATTTTGTTATGTGAACCAATTCCTATTTTGAGATACTCTATGAAGAAAAATCTAGAAAGTTTAGGTTGTGCCGTTGTTGCTGTTTCTGCTGGTGATGAAATCGTAAGAAGAGCTACTGGTGAAGTTAAGTTTGATCTGATAATTACTGCTTTGAAACTGCCAAAGCTTGGTGCTATTGATATTGCTAAATTATTGAAACATACTTCAAGTGTTAATTCCGAGACCCCTGTTATTGCAGCTACTGCTTACTACAAAGAAGCTACGACTGCTAATATTTTTAGTGATGTTTTGGAAAAACCAGTTGGTCGTAAGCAGCTCAAAGGAATCCTTGAAAAACACTGTCGTTGGAAAATTGATAGAGCTGAAGAGGCTGTTTCTGATACAGAAGCTCTTTCAGATAGTGATCATGTTACTTCAAATATTGCAATTTTGAATGCTAAGCCAACTTAAATTATTTTTTATTAATGAGAACACGATTAAAGAGCATAAATATAAGGGAAGTTATGATTATATTACACAAATGTAGTTACAAATTTGCAAAATATTCTATATTCATCATTATATAAATTGATAACCTAATCATACAAGATCTTCGTCAAGACGAGCAGCAGGGTTAGTTTCAATGAAATCAAGACTGACTTTATGACCCAATAACTCTCTAATATTACTGACACCGTATTTAATCATAGTTGGACGTTCTAATGAAAGACCCCAACCTAAAACTCTCAAGTTCTTTGGTAATCCCATTGGTTCCAACATTTCAGGTCTAAACATACCTGAGTTACCAATTTCAACCCATTTACCTAAACCACTGTGCCATGAGAAAATTTCCATTGAAGGTTCAGTGTATGGGTTATAAGTTGGTTTGAATCTTAAATCTTTGACACCCATTTTACCAAAGAAATCTTCCATGAAACCAATCAAATCACCTAAAGTTAGATCATAATCAGCCAACACACCTTCAACTTGATGGAATTCAGCTAAATGTGTAGCATCAACAGCTTCATTTCTGAAAACTCTATCAATGGAAAACAATCTAGATGGTTTTGGATCTTTTGCTAATTCATGTAGAATTCTTGATGAAATGGCGGTAGTATGTGTTCTTAAAACTAGTTTTAAACTTTCTTCTTCATTCCATGGATATCTGTAACCAATGGAGCCGAATGCGTTACCTTCATGGACGTCTTTGATGTTTTTCATATATGTTTTATCTTCTGGGGCACCTGCAACTAACGGATCTTTAATATAGAAAGTATCTTGTAAATCACGAGCAGGGTGTTGTTGAGGAACGAATAATGTATCAAAATTCCAGAAACCGGTTTCAACATATTGATTTGAAGGCATTTCACTGAAACCTAAAGAGAAGAAAATTTGTCTAAATTCTTCACGAACTTTCATTAATGGATGTAAAGCACCTGAGTCTGGGTAAACACCTTCAGAGTTGAAATTATAAGGTTTGAATTTAGCATTTTCCCAGTTACCACTTATAACCATATCACTAGTGATATCGGTTTCCAACTTTTCAATTTCCAAACTGAATTCTGGACCTTTTTCAACTTTGAATGATAAGATTTTAGAAACAGTGACTAATTTACGTTTTTTCAATTCTGATAATTTCTTAGCATCTTTCAATGTACCAGTTTCTTGAACTTCCTTTAATTCAGTTGAAGTTTCATCTGATGGAAGTTGAGATTTATCTAATTTATCACTGACAACCAATTCATCGCCGTTTTTACTGATCCATCCATTTTTGAAAGCTCTAGCTTGACCAGTCTTACCTGCTGGACCCAAGACATTACCAACTTCTGATATTTTCAAATGTTCCAACTTAAGAATGGTTTCTAGTAATCTATATTCATGAGAACCATTTTGAACAATTTCTTCAGCTTCTTTTGTTAAATTCCATTTTTCTTTTTCAATTGATTTATATGTGATCTTTGAACGGGCCAATAAAGAATTCAAAGCAGCTTGAACTTCTTGAGAATCCAATTTTGGGAAGGTGTTCAATGTGTTTTCAATAGACCCTTCCTTGTCTAAGGTTTGCAAAATGGTTAATTGTAACTCTGACATTTTGATGAGTCAACAAATTGTCCGTAACGCTCTTGGTTGATTTATTCTTCATTAACTTCATTTTTTCTTTCAATTTTTTTGGCAGGCTCAAATTAAGCACATTTCCGCGAACTTTACCCGGAGTTGAAATATCTTGAATTCAGCTTAATTCAATAAAGATTGAACGTGGAACATAGAGATCTCTCTTTTATAGAAACAGATGATTATTGTGAGAGGCTGTGGTTTCTGCGAAGGCTTTTCTCGTTAACTAGTTTTTGAGATGCTAAAAAGTATCTTCTAGAGTCAAAAAGTTCACCACAGAATCGCGATTTGGCGGGTAAAAAGTGTCGCGAATTATCAATAAATGTAGTTCAAAAGCTGAAGCTCTTGGAGAACATCAACAACATTTTTGATCCTGTGAATTCATATAAAACTAGTCGTCGAGATGGATGTCAGTGCAATAACAAATCACGATACTGCTAATACTGAGCCAGGGGCTGCAAAGGAAACCGAACTCAAACAATCCCAAGACCATGCCTTTTCCATTAGCTCAATGATGAACAATGACGAAGAAAGAACAGTTTCACCAGATCCAATACAGACCGAGGAAAGGGAACAAGAAAACGGGAAAGAAGAAAATGGTATACACCATTCAGATTCTCAAAATGACCTAGTGCCAAAAGATGTTGACGCGGGTAGTGAAAGTACGCTGTCTGATGTTGAGTCAACAAAAGCACAATCAGAGGATGAATTCACTGATCTGGAGTTGTCAGATGATAATGCAGAAGAGATTGAAAGTAAAAGGATTGAAGCTGATTGTCATTGGTCAGGATGCCAGGATAAGTTTCTAAATATAGATGATTTAGTGCAACACTTGAATTCAAAACATATAACAAATGTTGACTCAGTGTATCGCTGTGAATGGGACAATTGCTTTAGAAAAGGTGTTACACAACCAAGCAGATTTGCCTTGATATCTCATCTAAGGACACATACAGGCGAAAAGCCTTTTTTCTGCATAATACCAGAATGTTCAAAGCATTTTACCAGAGCTGATGCGTTATCGCAACATATTAGAACTGTGCACCAAACTTCAAATTTATCCGTGGAATATCCTTTCTGGTACAGTTATCTGAATGGTCTGAAAAATGATGAAACCTTTGCTAAAAGATTTAGATTAATGCCAGAAATGCACAGCTTGGAAAGATATTCAAAGTTAGATAGCGGGGATCAGTTTCAGAAAGAACTCGCAAATAAGAAAATTCAATTTGATAATATTCATAATATAGAGCTAACTGATTTGACTGAACCTACTTCCAAGAGACAAAAAACTAGTTTGAAAGATATAAATGCAGGGCTCAAAGCGTCATTTGAAAAAGAAGATGCTGATTTCAAACATCATATAGCAGCTGCTGCAAAGGATACATTCAAAAGCTTGGAAGGAGTTGAGTCCCTACCTACAGATGCTTCCATTGAATCAGTTCAGTCTTTGGAAGAATTACAAGCTTTACATGAATCATTGAGACGTAAATATGTATGGGGTCTTGAAGTTGAAAAATTGATTACAAAAGAATTAAAACAGCTTAGAACAGAAAAAACCCAATTGTGGCTCAAGAAAGAAACATTACTAGATGCACATATAGAACTAGAGATTTCTGAGAATAGGGACTTGTATAGTTTGAAGTGAATAGTACTGTTAAAAATGAATGTGATGATTCTATTCATACGTTTATGTTATGTAAGTGCTTATGTAATTTTGGGCTCATCTCTAGAAAAAAAAATTTATTTGAAACCATAAAGCTACTCTTAAGAGCATCTGATCATAGAGTGTTAAACAGTTCTTCAGTGAAACCTCATATACAAAATGCAGCTTTCTCCAATTCATGAAACATCTACAACAGCTAGCCTGACTGACAATGAAGAAAATGCCTACGATAAGTTGGGATTAAATGATTTATTCGAAGAGTTGAGAAAATCAAGTAAGAATAATGTTCCAAAAACTCAAGATGAAAATGAAGATCAGTTTAGTAAAATAAAGAAATCTATTGCTAGTCTACCCAAAATACAAGAAGCTGGTGAGTCTCTAAGTGAAGAGATTGCTAAAAATCAAAACTTTAAGACAAGTGTGAAAGGTGGGAAAGATATACATGTTATAAGTGATACCATAGAAGCTGCAAAGAAGATGGGTCATCAAAAAGAGACAGCCGGTTCTGACTGGTTTGGTCTTCCAAAAGGAGAAGTCACACCTGCTGTGAAGAGAGACTTCAAAGTTATTCAACAAAGAGCTGCATTAGATCCAAAGAGACATTACAAGAAAGATAAATGGGTACAACCAGAATTTTTCCAAATTGGAACTATTGTGGAGGGAAATACCGAGTATTATTCTTCAAGACTGAAAAACAAAGAACGTAAGCAAACCATTTTGGAAAGTGTGCTACATGATCAAGATACAAAACATTACTTTAAAAGGAAATATAGTGAGATTCAAACCAAGAAAACTTCGGGTAAAAAAGCTCATTATAAAAAAGTTAAGGACGCTAGACGTAAATTCTAGCTCTATGCTTTGTAAAACATTGTTTAATTAATTGCATTTCATCGAGGGTTGGGTCTTTATTATATTCTTTGACGTAGTTATAATTCAGTTTGAGTAATAGATGTCATTAGAATCGATTTCGTTATATGGAACATACGTGAACGCGTGATTCACCACTGAGCTCTGAGCTTTACTTCTACGACCTCTTGAGCTTTAACAAGATGGCTGAACATTCCAGCCCTATGCGCAAGCTCACAACATGTTTCTTTGCCTTATAATAACCGATACTTTAGGTTAGTTCTATTTCGAATTGACCATAAGTCAGCAGATACAGCAACTGGATGATATACTTCAAGATAGTCCTTCTGATATGCTCAAATTTCACAGATACCTCTCAAACAATTAGCTTCCAGAACTACAACCAGCTTAAACATGTTCATATAAGTCCCCGGAATATACCCTTTATAGAGATTTAATAACAAAAACAATCTTTTTATTTCCGAGGGTTACCCTGCGGCTTTTGTTTTGGTGAAACCAGCTTCAATCTTATATTTTTTTCTTCAAAAGAGTATCAAAAAGTTTGTAAAGTTTTGGAATTCCAAGGCAAATTTTGTTGACAAGTATTCGATCTTTGGCGGTTGATTATCATTGTTAGTTTAGTTTCAAGACATATCTGTGCTGCTTTCATTTTTAAAGTATTAATTGACGGAGCAATAGTTGATTTCATAGCTGATCAAATCAAAAAAGATCCCATCAACTTGTGTGTCAGATCATCATTCCACCAAATTAACTTGAATTAACTATAAAAATCATCTTTTAAGGGACAAAGTAAGTACAGACAACTCAATTACATTGGTGTATACTTCTCCTAGCTGCTACTTTACTTTTTCAGTTTCAGAATTGCTAGTGTTGTCAAATATTCTTGTTTGACGATCGCCAGAGTATTTCATCAGATCTTGAGAATTGGAACAAATTTTACTAACTTTGAAAAAGAATAGAAAACTAATCATAAATAATAAGTTCAAGATGGATATCGGACAAATTCTTGAAAATGCGATCATGAACCCTGATCCAGCTAAGCGTTCTGAAGCTGAAGCTCAAATGCAAGCTATGTCTAAGGATCATTTCGTCATGTATATTGGCTTATTGACAGAAGCATTGGCTGATGAATCAAAAAGAGCTGAAGTTAGAATATTAGCTGGTATCACTTTAAAGAATGAGTTGACCTCAAAAGATGCATCTAAAAAGAGACATCAAGCGGAACGTTGGATAAATTTGGATCAAGCTTCAAAATCTCAAATCAAAGAGATCAGTTTGAAATCTTTGTTAACTCAAAATGACAGAGTTGCAAACGCTGCTGCTCAATTAGTCGCAGCTATTGCTGACATTGAATTACCAAGACAAGAATGGAATGAACTAATCAGTATAATCGTGGAGAACACTAAACCTGAAAAACCTGAACATGTCAAACGTTCATCATTATTAACAATTGGTTATATTTGTGAAACTTCTGATCCAAATGATGCTGGTGTTGTGAGTCAATCAAATGGTATTTTGATTGCTATCGTTCAAGGTGCTCAATCTTCAGAACCATCAAAAGTCGTTAGATTAACTGCTTTGAATGCATTGGTTGATTCTTTAGAATTTATCAAATTCAATTTTGAGCGTGAAGGTGAAAGAAATTATATTATGCAAGTTGTCTGTGAAGCTACTCAAGCAGATGATTCTGAATTACAAGCTGCTGCCTTTGGTGCATTAGCTCGTATAATGTCCTTATACTATTCTCATATGAGTGTTTATATGGAAAAGGCTTTGTATGGTTTGACTGTTGCTGGTATGCAATCCTCAGATGAAAGAGTTGCTTGTATGGCTGTCGAATTTTGGAGTACTGTTTGTGAAAATGAAATTGAAATCGCTTTAGAAAAAGAAGAATTCCCAGATTCACAGTTAACCTCTTATAACTTCGCCTTAGTTGCTATCCAAGATATCCTTCCAACATTATTCCAATTATTAACTAGACAAAACGAAGATGCAGATGATGATACTTGGAATGTTGCAATGGCTGCAGGTGCTTGTTTACAATTGTTCGCTCAAGATACTGGTAACTTTGTTGTTCAACCTGCTTTATCTTTTGTGGAACAAAATATCAGTAGTCCAGAATGGAGAAATCGTGAAGCTGCAGTTATGGCATTTGGTTCCATTTTAGATGGCCCTGATAGAGATCAATTGAAAGTTCTTATCGCTCAAGCTCTTGGTCCAATTTTACAATTGATCAAGGATGAAAACTTACAAGTCAAAGATACTGTTGCTTGGTGTATTGGTAGAATTGCTGATCTGATTATTGATGCTATTGACGTTCAACAGCACTTACCAAATGTTATTCAAGCCATTATTGAAGGTTTGAAAGATCATGGAAAGGTTTCAACCAACTCTTGTTGGACATTGATCAATATTGTTGAGCAATTGAATCAAACTGCTCAACAAGATGAAACATCTCCTCTATCACAATATTATCCAGCTTTAGTTCCAATTTTGATTCAAGTTTCTGGAAGAAGTGATAACGAATATAGTGCTAGAGCCTCTGCTTATGAAGCTTTATCAACTCTAGTTCTTTTCAGTGCTAAGGATGTTATGCCAATCATTAACAATATTGCTTCAGAAGTTTTAAGCAGAATTGATCAAACTCTTCAATTGCAATCCCAAATTGTCACTGCGGATGATAAATATAACTTGGAAGAATTACAATCAAACATTTTAAGTTTGTTAACTAATGTTATAAGAAGAGTTGGTAAAGATGTTGGTTCTGTTGCTGACAGTTTGATGCAACTATTTTTGAAATTATTACAAGCTCAACAACAACAAAATTCAATCATTGAAGAAGATGTTTTCATCGCTATCAGCGCCTTGGCTGGTGCAGTTGAACAAGATTTCAACAAATACATGACCGCCTTCTTACCATTCTTGACAAATGCTTTGAATCAAACTGATTCACCAATTTCCAACACTGCTGTTGGTTTAGTTGCTGATATTTCCCATTCATTGGGTGAAAACTTCAATCAATATTCTGAAGGTTTGATGAATATCTTGGGTTCCATCTTGTCTAACGCTAATGTCAGAAAAGAATTGAGACCAGCTGTTTTATCAAGTTTCGGTGATATTGCTTCTGCTATCGGGCCAGCTTTCCAGCCATACTTATCAGTTGTTTTCAACATTTGTCGTGAGGCTCAAATTGCTCAACCTGAAGGATCTTCAATTGAAGCATTAGATTACATATTGAACCTTCGTGAATCTGTCTTAGATTGTTATGTTGGTATTGTTGGTGGTTTACATGGTCAAGCTGACTCAATTTACCCATTTGCTGCTCAAATTTTCGAACTATTACAATCTATAAGCGAAGAAGCAAGCTTCTCATTATCTGAAAGTGTCAGCAGATCAGCTGTTGGATTATTAGGTGATCTAGCTCAAATGTTCCCAGATGGAAGAATAAAATCAGCTTATGCTCAAGACTGGATTACTCAATTCATCAAAAAGACAAGAACTAACCCAGCTTTCCAACAGAATACCAAAGATACTGCAAGATGGGCAAGAGAGCAACAAAAGCAACAACTAAACTTATAATGATCTTAACTTAATTAACTGTTGTTGGTGGCACCTACTTTTTTAACAAATTTTAGCATTTTTACTTTTTACTTTTAACTTTTCCTCAGTTTTTTTGAATTTTCCCCTTTTACATACCCTCCTATCCCTTTTATCACCAATGCATTCTTTAACTTCCTTTTTAACCTGATACAACCGTATATATACCTGGTAAATGAAGGTAACTCCTTAATATTGATAGCTGTTGTAGAGACTTTTTGAACTTTCCACGCTCATCGCCCGTTGCAAAAAAAAATCAAGATCAACAAACCTGCTAAAATCGAAACAAACACATTGATAACAACGTAGTCATCATGTCCAGCACTCAACTAAACTACAACCCAATTCCCTTTGATGATACATATGTGCTTTATGATCCAAATGATATTGTTTCATTTGTTTCTGTTTACTTTTCATTGTTACCAATTGGGATCCTAATCTTTTATCTTTCATGGTTCATAATCACACGTGAAATAGAACCAGTTATAATAGCTGGAGGTCAAGTTGTCAATGATGTTGTCAATAATATTGTCAAAAATATCCTCAAAGAGCAAAGACCTTTCCTAATTGAAGGTTTCCAACAAAATGGGTTAAGATCAGGTTATGGTATGCCTAGCGCTCATTCTCAATTCATGGGTTTTTTTGCAACTTATTTCATGCTGAGAGTTTGGTTACAATGGAAAGATCTAACTACTAGTAGAAAAATAATCAGTACATGTGCATTGTATGGGGTTGCAGGGTGTGTCGTGTTCTCTAGAGTTTATCTTTACTATCATAGTTTAGGTCAGGTCTTGGTTGGTGTTTCTTTGGGAAGTTTCATTGGAGCAAGTTATTTTGTTGTGATCGGTATTGCCAGATCTATCGGATTCATTGATTTCATTTTGGGCTGGCCTATTGTGAAATTGTTTTGGGTTAAAGATTCAGTATATCATGCACCAATGAGTTTAAAAGAGGAATATGAGTTCTGGATTACAAGAAAGGAAAAAGAGAATAAGAAGGATTAGAATCAATACATGATTGAACGATTTTGCATTTTGATATTTGGATTATATTGTAATTACTTGAGAATTCCATGTTCATGGATCAACACCTTCCATTTGAATTCTTGTTGCCTTATTTTCATATGGTGTATAAGATATCTCAACGATTTCATTTCTTGGGAACTCTAAGGATGGAATATCATAACAAGAGCATGCCATCAAATAACCATACAACACAGCCAAGACAGATTCATGTGCAATAATTAAAATGTCACCACTCATTCTCTCCATTTCCAATAATAGAGGTTCCATTCTAACAGCCAAGTCATGATAAGATTCAGCTCTTGGATATCTATGATGATATGGATCTTTTTGATCTTGTTTGTAATCATCAGGGAATCTTTGCTTTATTTCATCAAGACTCAAATCAGCAATTTCACCAGGGTTCAATTGATTCAATTGATACCGTTCTCTTACTGTGATACCTCTCTTTCTGAAAGGGTTAGCAGTAGCTGATGTTCTCTTTCTTGTAGCAGTCCAAACAACAAATGAATCATCACTACTACCGTCGGCTCTTGGAGGTTGTCTCACTTCATGTTTCCCTAGATTGTTTAAAGCTTCACTGCTTGAATTCAAAGAAGAACCGGTTGATTCCAAAGTTATAGTGTTCACATATGAAGGCTTCTTTTCCAGTTTTTTTCTTCTTGAAATATAATTCAATAGTCTTGAACTCAACTTTTCTGAAAACTCCAAACCAGACTTATTCAATTGTTCATCATCTATATATTTATCCAAATCTGACTTACCACATCTAGCAAAATAAACACAACCACTTTTGATTTTGGAATTCATCAAAAAGAAAACGATTCTATTAATCAAATAACCATATTGACTATTGTTCATGACAAGTTTCTCACCAAAGTTCACAAATTTGACATAACTCAAATGAGTTTCATCTTCTTTACCTTCATTCATCTTTATGTAAATAGGGGCATTAGCTTTGATTCTTTCAAGATAATCTTTCTTGGCTAGTTTAGGATCCCATCCTTTATAATCTGGTGAAGAAGCAGCATTAGCGACATTCTTTGCAATAAGGTCCTCATCATCCACAATTGATTCAATAAACAAGACCTTGATGTTCTTTTTAGAAAACATCTCTTGTAATTCAAGTCTATCTTTTGGTAAAGCATTTAATGCATCATAGATTGCCACTTGACCTTTTTCATCCTCTAAGAATCTTGTAACATCACTTAAACAATCATCTAAGATCTTTTGACGAAGTTCAACACCTCTCTCAGTATTCGGTACCGCTTTGAAGTAATCTTGTGGGATATCATCTTCAAAATTAGCATAAGTTTTACGTCTGTAATCACCAACATGGAACGCATGAGTCTTAACACCCAACCATCTCAAGTAACGAGTAATACTAACAGCTAAATGAGTTTTACCTCTAGCAGGTAGCCCAACCAAAGCGATCAAAACTTTACCAGCATGGAACAAACGACCGGATTCTGTAGAGTATAACTGAGCAGGGAAGATATGATTTGGGGAGAGGTGAGCATGAACACCATCAATTGTTGTTGAACCAAAACTGTTTCTTGAAGATGTTGAAGACCAGCGTTTCTGAGTTCTTGCAGAGTAATTCCCAGGGATCTTTGGAGGTTGTATTTCACAGCCAGTCATTGTTGTTGTGATGTCGTCTTCATCAGATTCCACAATAGCACTCATCTTGAAAAGCAACTGTTCCTTGTCTGTGTTTTTCTATTCTAATAATCCTTTCCCGAAGCACCCTCCAATGGTCCAAATTCTTTTAGTATCAGCAAATATCAGCCTAATTTAGCTTTGTTTATGGTTGCTCAATGGGACAAAGTTAACGATTCCTTTGTCGCCTTCTTTTGTGAATTTGGTGATTTCGCTGGCTTTTCCCTTAAAATTGGTCCGGGGTAACACAGATCAAATTCGCGAAGTACTTAACTATGGTATTATGGGCAATGTAAAGATAAAGATCTAAAGAGATATTCAGCTTCTACGATTCGATTCGGTTCTCTGTTTTCTTTTGCGTAAAATACATTTATTTTCTGAACCAAAAATTAAGCCTAAAACCAAATTATTTAAAAAACCTTATAATTAATTGACGTTTATTTAAATTTATTCAGCTTTACCACCTTTTCTGGTAATTAAAGCTTTACGGTCTTTGTCCAAGTGTAATTTAGTGATGACAACTTTTGATGGGTGGATGTTGATTGGGATGGTAGCACCGTTTGATTTTTCTTTGGTTAATTTGTCAACTTGAACGGCAAATTTTAATCTGTAAACTGATGAGATTTTACCTTCTTGACCTTTTTTAGAACCACGAACAACTAAAACTTGATCTTCTTTTCTGATTGGTAAAGCTTTGATACCATATTGTTCACGTAATTCTTTTGATAATGGAGCTGACAAAAGAGAACGACGAACAGATGATGGGGCTGTGAAATAAGCTTTTCTAGCTTTGCTTCTTGAGCTTGAAACGTCTATAGAAATGTTAGTATTCATTATCTCAATATTGATGGTAGGAATAGAGATGTGGAGCCTCATCAAATATATCTGGGTGTTTCCATTGGCACAAACATAGATTAATGGTCTATCTTCATAGCATATTGGTCTACGGCTATTCATGTTGACTGATTTCTCTGGTATTCTTTCACTTCTAGTGTATCTTTCCTTCCTTTAATGTTGATTATTGAATTATAACTTTTCATTGATTGACAAATATAAATTTTGCTTTACGAAAGCATTCCTCATGATCACGATAATATAACTTTGAAACTGCTTGCCTTTACTCTATTCCCTTATTCCTCTGTTCGTTTTCCCACATACCTAATGATTGTTTAGCCATCTTTGTCTATGTGTTTCGGTTGAAGGTGAGCTCTTCTTTAGGTATAGTTGAAGTTGAAATAAAATTCACTTTTTTGTTGTACCAAAGCACGATTGAGAGTCTCATACAAAAAAAGTGTTGCACGAAACGCAATTTACTATGGTGCTTATGTCATCGAAATTGGTTTCTGAGGGTAACTTTCTTGTTGGGGCTCGAAAAAAATGAGTCGGTTTGATGTTTTTTGTTTGTGCGCTAAATGGTGTTGGGATGTTGGTAAGGAAAATATGGCAGTAGGGCACATTTCACTGATCACATGACTAGGAATAGGGGTTACATGATTAAGAATAATTTGAATTTATTAACCAAATAGAAACTTTCAGCACTTTAACAAAGCAGTGACTGATCGAAGGCATCTATCTGGGACTAATACAAAAATGAAATTCCTTCAATTAGATAAATCAATGCCCATTTAACAATTGACAATTCTTCCAGTGCATCGAGTAAATAATCTGATCTAGACACGCCTTAATTCTTCATGCTCAGTCCTGACTCCTGACCTTCACAACACACAACAAAAACAACCACACCAGCAATAAAAGAACCTGAAAACCAGCACAGGAGCAACTAGCAAAAATTAGGATTCCAATGAACCAAAAAAAACAAAACAAATCGCACGCTTTACAGTAAAAAATGGTAGAAAATTGAGTTGAAAATGTGTCAGCCCCTCCCGAGGATCGAACTCGGATCAGATTCTCCGGAAAAAACTATGCTAACCATTGCACTAGAGGGGCAACGTCCAACTGGCCACAGAAGGGCTCTGATCTAGAATATTTACCCGGGTCCTCTATGTCGTTTTCTCGACCCTCGGCACACGTGACCATTTTGTGTTTCGGACTACCGTTTTAGGAAATTTAATTGGCATTGTTTTGACATTTTGACGCGTAAAATCACGAAATTTTCAATCGAGATTTATAAAGTTCATTTGTCCAAAACAATAACACTACAAGAAAGGTATTAGTTGAAGTAAAAGCAAGAGGTCAAGAATATGTCATCTCCAGCAGTATCGTTGCCTCCATCCTCCATCGCTGGTGGCCATGGAAGCAATCCAAATTCCAATATCTTTAGTGATTTAACTGCTAATATGGAAGCTGAAGAATTTCAAAATCAACAAAGAGATCAAGAAGCTCAAGAAGATGAAAATGTTCCAGTTGAAAGATTAAGAAGAAGAAATTTGAATGCTATTAGAAAAATCGTTGATCTTACTGGTGAAAAAGTTCGTGAAGCCTTTGAACAATTTTTAGAAGAGTTCACTGTTGATTTTTCAAATGAAAATGCTACGCAAGATGAACTAGAAGTTAATGAAAGATTTCAAGGGAAAGTTTACATAGCACAGCTAAATCTTATGAAGGCTAATGATTCAAGTACAATTTACATTGATTATGAACATTTAGTCACAAGAGAAAATGGTGTTCTAGCAGCAGCTATTAGAGATCAATTTTATAGATTCTTGCCTTTTCTTCAAAAAGGTTTAAGAAGAGTCATCAAGAAACATACACCAAAATTATTAGAAGTTTCTGCGAATGGTCTTGTCGGCGGTGGTCAAACTGATTTGGAAACTGGGTCAACTCAATCATCAAGTATTAATAGTATTGAAAGAGTTATTCAAATAAGTTTTTACAATATGCCAGATCTTTTAAAAATTAGAGAGTTGAAAGGTGAACAAATTGGTGCACTATCATCTATTTCAGGTACTGTTACAAGAACTTCAGAAGTTCGTCCAGAATTATTCAAAGGTTCATTCACTTGTGATAACTGTAGAGCAGTTGTTGATGGTGTTGAACAAGTTTTCAGATATACAGAACCAACACATTGTCCAAATCCAGATTGTGGGAATCAAGCTTATTGGACTTTAGATATATCAAAATCTCAATTTGTTGATTGGCAAAGAGTCAGAGTTCAGGAAAATTCACATGAAATTCCAACAGGTTCAATGCCTAGAACTTTGGATATTATTCTTAGAGGAGAATTAGTGGAAAGAGCAAAACCTGGTGATAAATGTAAGTTTGTCGGTACCGAGATTGTTGTTCCAGATTTATCACAATTGGGTATACCTGGTGTTAAACCATCTGCTATTAGAGATAGTGGATCGGGTCAAAGAAGTGATGGGTTAAACTCAGGTGTTACTGGGCTGGCTGCATTAGGTGTTAGAGATTTAACTTATAAAACTGCATTTTTAGCCTGTCATGTTTCTTCAATGGTCTCTGGAGAAGATAGAGCTTTCAAATTAGATGACGAATCTGATGAACATTCTGATCATGATCAAGCTAAATTCTTGGGCAGTTTAACAAGACAAGAAATTGAAGAGTTAAAAGAAATGGTTAAAGATGAACACATTTATTCCAAACTAGTTTCTTCTATTGCACCAGCTGTCTATGGGCATGATATTGTTAAAAAGGGTATATTATTACAAATGCTTGGGGGTGTTCATAAGAAAACTGTTGATGGTATCAATCTAAGAGGTGATATCAATATTTGTGTTGTTGGTGACCCTTCAACCTCTAAATCCCAATTTTTGAAATATGTTGTTGGGTTTGCTCCAAGATCAATTTATACATCTGGTAAGGCATCCTCTGCTGCGGGTTTAACAGCTGCTGTTGTACGTGATGAAGAATCTGGAGAATTCACAATTGAAGCAGGTGCATTGATGCTTGCTGATAATGGTATTTGTTGTATTGATGAATTTGACAAAATGAATGTTACAGATCAAGTTGCCATTCATGAAGCCATGGAACAACAAACAATTTCCATTGCTAAAGCTGGTATTCATGCTACCTTAAATGCAAGAACATCTATATTAGCAGCTGCTAATCCTATTGGTGGTAGATATAACAGAAAATTGGGGCTTAGGGCAAACCTGAACATGACTGCACCAATTATGTCAAGATTTGATTTATTTTTTGTTGTTTTGGATGATACAAATGAAAGAACTGATACTTTACTAGCTAGTCATATTGTTGATTTACATATGAAGAGAGATAATGCAATCAATCCTCCATTCACGGCTACACAATTACAGCGTTATATCAAATATGCCAGAACCTTCAAGCCAAAAATGACAAAAGAGGCTAGAGATTTCTTAGTTGAAAGATATAAAGAGTTAAGATCTGATGATGCTCAAGGTTTTGGTAGAAGTTCATATAGAATCACTGTGCGTCAATTGGAATCTTTGATCAGATTATCAGAAGCCATTGCAAGAGCTAATTGTGTTGATGAAATCACTCCAACATTTGTCGCTGAAGCTTACGAACTATTGAGACAATCGATCATTAGAGTTGAACATGATGATGTTGAAATACCAGAAGATGATGACGGTGATAATGATGGTGAAGCTGAAGAAAAAGAGGCTGAAGAAAATGCTGACAGAGCTGAACAAGAAGAACAAGGGCAACGTGAAGGTACACCAGAAGATCGTGATGGTGATCAAAATATGGATCAAGAAGAACAAGAAAAAGAAGCACAGAAAAAGAAGAAGAAGAAACTTGTCATTTCATATGAAAAATTCACAAAGATTGTTCATATCATTGTGCCAAAAATTGGTGAATTGGATCGTGATAATGAAGAAGCCATGACAATTGAACAAATTGCTGATTACTATTTGCATCAAATTGAATCAGAGTTGGATACTGAAGCTAAATATTGGAATGAAAGAGAAATTGCATTTAAAGTTGTCAAGAGATTAGTCAAAGAAAGAACATTGATGAAGATCAGGGATGAAATGAGCCAAGAAGAATTAGCTGAAAGGGATGGAGAAAGTGAGGAGGATCGAGAAGTAAGATTAGAAGCAGTTAGAAAGAATTTGAAGATGCGTTATGTGCTACATCCAAACACTGCCATTATGGAAAACTTTGCCGGTGAAGAAGAGGATGAGGCTCCACTTCCGGAGCAAAGAGATGAAGAGTAAGGATTTTCCGGTGTTGTTAAATGGGTCTTTTAAGTTTTTAGTTTTTAGTTTTTAGTATTTAATAGTTTTTGAACCACACTTGGGCTTTTTACGTATTGTTGTTAGGTTACTCGCTAGCGTAAAACCAATTCGCGAAGCTCGCGACTTTGAAGGAAAAAAAAATTCAACAAACTCCATAAAACATCATCGACGTCAATTATTTGGAGAAGAGACCGCTCAATTGTTATTTCAAGAGTGCAATCATGTTCCAAATACTCACCAGATCAGTTAATCAGAGTGCTCAGAGATCTCTCTTAGTTTCTTCAAGGCTACAGTCCAATCTTCTAGCAAAATCCATTGCTAACCAAGCTCAATTATACAGAATTCGTAACTATTCAAGCACAACTTCATCATCTTCCAATGGCTCATCATCTTCCTCTTCAAACCCAAAGTCAAATGATAAAAACCCAAAGATCCCATTGTGGGCTAGAGTCAAAACTGCCTCAACATTCGCCGTTGCTACCACTGTTGTGTTGGGTGCTGCTGGTTTAGCTGGGTTAGTCATATACTTGGTCGTTTCAGAAATTGTTTTACCTTCAGGTGATACACAAGTATTTAATAAAGCCGTTAGCATGATTGAAAAAGATGAAAAGTGTCAAGAACTCCTACAACTGGAGAAAGGTAAGAGGTTAAAAGCGTATGGTGAAAGTAGTGACAATAAATGGACAAGAAATAGACCAATTGCTTCAACTAGACGTGTGGATAAGACTGGTAAAGAACACTTGTTCATGAGATTCCATGTTGAAAGTGGATCAAGACATGGGGCAGTTCAACTTGAAACTGTTCAAGCTGATGTGTTACATCCGGAATATTCATACATCTATTTAGATGTCCCAGGTGAAAAAAGATACTATGTGATTGCTCCTCCTCAACCAAAACTTTTGGGATCAAGAGATCAGAATACTGGGTTTTTAGGTGTCAAATGGGGCCCAAAAACTGACTGAATTTTGACTTTGCAATGATGAAACGAATTAACAACATAAAACTTATATAAAATACCATACTTCTCCTTTATTCATGACCTAACTACGATTGTGCAAATAATCAACAGTTAATGCATTTATCCATATCATATGTAATGGTGCAAAACAAATATTTAAAGCCCTCACTAATTATAATATATCGATATTCTTTTCATATATATGTAGCAGATCAAATGTTCAAGAAAGGTAAAATAATGACAAAAACAAAAGACAGAAGAACAATTGAACTCAAGTTTTGGTAAAATTTGATTTGTGATCCCGAGTTCTCGTGACCTGTTCCATTACCATGACCATTACGAGAATTAGTTGAATTGCCTGATGCTGTTGAATTCTTTTTGGAGAATGATTTTAGTTCCAACTTTTTGGCTTCATTTGCTTTAATTATGGAAAGACATGAATCTCCTGTCAATGTGACAATATCACTCAATTCTTGTTCAGTTGAAACTTTCGAGTTCAAACTTGCTAATCCATCGAAATCACATTTGTCTTTTTTCCCTCCCAAGTTTAAAAAAACTTCATTGATAACATATGAAGCCTTTTGTCTAGCATTACAGTCTGAAAAAAATCCATATGAGCCTGTAGAACCATCACCTTTTATAGCTTCACAATCAACAATGTTACAAGCATAATCAAAAATGTGGGTCAAGTTATTGCTCTTGACGTACGAAGACAATCCACATTGTAATGAGTTCTCCATACATTCACATTTCGTTGAGTCTGGTGTATGTGGTAAATCAGCAGACGCTTGCCAAAACTTTGAGCTAGATGGACAACTTGGGGCTTTAGCTGCTTTGAAGGTTACTTTATACTCATCCAATGTGGCACCTTTTGGATCGACATCTGCAAACTGTTTCTGAAGATATTTAAAGTCTTCTAATTCTTCAACATCACCACCATTAACTTGAACAACACCATATTGGTTTGGCTCTTCAAAGTACATATATGCGATACCACCGGACCATACATCAGTCATCAAACGACTATAAAGAGCTTCAACTTCTGTGAATGGGCGAGGTCTCTTGACGTTACACCCAAACTCTGAGAAAAAGATAGGGACTGGATAATTTCTAAACTCCTCAGTTCTTTCTTTATAACCACTTGCCCAATAAGTTGAGTATCCACACCATTCATACATATTGATACCATAAAAGTCAGCAGCCACATCACCACAAGTGAAAAAGTCGGCAACATTAGCCCTGGTTTCAGCATCATCATTAGTGGAGTAACCAACAGGAATTTTCCTGTACCCTTTCGATTCAATGTAACTTTTGATGTCTCTAATTGACGATTTGACAAATGGTGAAGCAAATGTATTACTTTTGTCATTTGTAACCTCATTACCAGCAAAGAACCCCAAGACATTTGGATATTTATGTAACGAGTCAACAACCTTGGTATATCTGTTATAAATAGTTGTATCCCATGTTGGAGAGTCTCTGACAACGGAAACATCAGGTTCACTTAAATCAGCAATAACATAAATACCGGCTTTTGCAAATGCTTCAAAACAAACATCATGATCTCTATCAGTATCTATGGAATAAACACGAACTGTATTGACTCCCAATTTTTGCAAATAAGGAAGATCTCTGAGGCAAATTTCTGGTTCAGCTAAAGGATCAATAAATTTCACATTGTCAGCGTTTAATGCAATAACATCACCAGCGGCTCTACTTGGTTGATAAGCTATACCCTTAATGAAAAATTGTTTGCCATCTTCAGAGTTGAAAAACTTGTTTCCGTAAGCTTCGATAGGAGCTAAATTGCTGTATGATTTGGAATCCGAAGAGCTGTTGGAGCTGGATATTTGGGCAATGGATGAAGTAGAAGCTGAGTAATTTCCAGTCAGTTGGTCAATTGGATTCGCGAACAGCGAGCAGGTATAAATGGCAGCGAACTGAAGGCATAAATTGAAAGCATTGGCACAACTGATCATCATCATCATGATAGTTCTAGTTGCTTCTGTCTAGGCTGTTCTTGGGACTTATTATATGATATATGAAACTGGGTTCAATCGTGGAATACATTTAGACACGTCCAATTGATGCCGAAAACCTTACACAAAAACCACAAAAACTAGTACTAGTCCAAAAATAATATATTGTATCATACACAAAAGAAATATAAAATGATAAAAAAAATAGCACAATCACAAAACGTAATTGACAGAAAGAAAAGATAAGTCAAATGGTAAACATAAAAAACAAAGCCAAATTTCAAAAAACAATAATCAACCTTTCTCTATCAGAAAACCTCCCCAGGTATATGAAAGGAAAACCACGACTTGGATATATATGTAAAACCCATTCCCTTATTCAAAGACACTACTATACATAATTGTTTTTAAATTTGATAAATTGTATGCAGAATCAAACTCAAGCCTTGGTGGACCAAGTTGATAATGATGGAGTTGATGTGAAGTAGTAACCTGTTAATGATGTAGCATTTGGACCAGTATCATTGTTCCATTGGTGTCTTGGTTGAACCAAGTTGGCGAAAACACCGGTCAAACTGCTACCGATGTTTGATGGAACATGACTAGCAGCAACAGCTGGACCAACAATACAAGCAGCAAATATGATCAAAACCAACAAGTATAATGCAAGATATTTTCTGACCATACGTTTACGTAAACGTGATTGTTTTAATGAGTAGATTGGTGGACGAATTTGTCTGGATGGTTTCAACCAGAACAACATAACTGAATGCCATCTATCCATTAATGGAACCAAAACCAATGGGAATTGAACAAACAAGATGATATGACCCAAGACGAAATCGGCAGCAAATTCAGACAATTCAATAACTTTAGCACATAATTCTCTTGCTGGTTGAGACAAAGCAGCCCAACCCATACCTTTACCGTACCATTTACCAGTCCAGAAAGCAGTATTAGCATTATCACTCTTTAGTTCACGAGTCAACATCAAAGCAGTCATCAATTTGAAAATTAATCTTTGACAGTAAATACATGTAATAACACCCATCAACATTCTAGTGAAGTTGAAACCTTCAAGAACCCACATAACAATGAAAAAGATAATGTGAACAATGACTGCAACACCATGAGCGAAACCAGCCATAACTGAACCAGTCTTTTTGCAACACATACCAAACAATGGACCAGAACAACATGACAAACCCATACACAAGAACAAAACACCTAAATCAATAACGATTGGAGCCAAGGTACAGATGATAACACGCAACACTGAGTTGACTGGGTCAACATGTTTGACACCATTTTGAGCATTAATGAAAGTGAAAGCAACAAAACAACCAGCAGCATAGATGACAGTTGGGAAAATTTCAGCAAAGAAAATGTTGGTACGATGAGCTCTTGATGCATCACCGGCAGCTTTTTCAGATTCAAGACCCAAGACCTTACGTTTGAAACCAGTAATACGGGATCTTGACATACGAACGTATCCAATCCATGAGTTTCTGTGCCATTTGTTGTTACCTCTTGATAACCATCTGATGAAATCTCTGTAATCAATGAAGAAATCTTCCCAAGCAAATTGATGTGGGTTGAAAATGAATGGAGAAAACATTAATGATGATAAGGAAGCCCAGAACCATAATAAAGCTGGTTGCCAGTGAGAAACTGTACCGAATAAGATCATGATCATACATCTAGTACCCATGTAAATAGCTGAACCAGCAAATCTTGAGTATAAGACTGAGAATGGAATACGAGCAGTAGCAAAACCACGACCAGTTGAGATATAACGAGCACCACCGACTGATAAATCATTCAACAATGATGAAGAATAAATTTGACCGACGAAAACTTCAAACATTGGTGATAATGATAACAAATGACGGAAGAATCTTTGAGTAGCTTTCCAAACACCACGTTCAATCAATTCTTGAACAACAATTGGAATGAAGGCAATAAAGAACACAATGAAAATAGACAAAGTATAACGTCTAACCCAATCAATAGCTGGAGCCAAGTTGTAACAACCAAGTGGATACAAGATATCAGTAACTGGTTTATTTCTGTCATAAGAACACATAATAGATTCATGTGCCAAAGAATTCAAGTTAACCAAAGTTAAGATGAACATTTGTAAAGATAATTGAATGAACAGATTGTTGATATGGAAACCAGCATGAGCATAGTAGAATGATAAGAATCTATCCAATGGTAATTGAGTACCCAAGTAGTAATATTCACGAGATAACATTTGTTCACCCATACCAGCACCAATTTTGGTTGTGAAATTCAAAATTGAACCAAAACCTAAATCTCTACCTTTACCACATTGGAAGTATTCAGAATGTTTGATACGACCACCACGACATAAAGCAGTCATACCAGCATAAATATCTTCATTAAGATGTAAACCTTTTTGAGCTTTAGAAACACCACCTCTAGTAGTCATGAAAGTAGCGTTAATGAAATCAGGATGACCATAATGTAATTTACCACCAATTTGAGCCAAAGTTCTAGCAAACAAGGTACCGAATGTTTGTTCTTTACCTGCAGCAACATCACCTAAAACACCAGAGTTTTCAGAGAAAATATATTCTCTTGCACCAACAATGGCAACTGGATGGTTCTTGTTTTGTTCTTCAAATTTCAAACCTGGAGCATAAGGATTAGTTTGTTCAACATTCATTTCTTCAAACTCAGCTAAAACAGATCTAATCTTCAAACATTCTTCCAAATAGTTATCTTGATTAGCATCAATCAATTGGATATATTCACCACGGTAGAAGATCAAAGCATGATTTTGGTTATCAGATTTACCATCACCCAAAATTGGATTACCAGACAATTGAACTCTGAATTTTGGACGACGACGACCATTTTCAAGAATTTCACAGTGACCATCAATTAAAGCAGAGTAGATTCTTGGTTCTTCACCTTCGTTTAATGGAGGTTCTTCATCCAAATAAGCAATTTGTAAATCTGGATAAGCTCTTAACAAGAATTCAGCATTTTCCAATTCTTCAGGTTTGAATTTAGTCAATCTTTGCATAGAAACAATGAATTTGAATTTTCTTCTAGCCATTTTTTCCAATTCTCTCTCTAAACCTTCTGCGTTACCACCAAACATTTGAACAATTTCTGGGTTTTCAACTCTGTACAACAATTTGATAGCTCTAGCATAATTCATGAAACCAGAAACAGTACGGTATAAAGTTTGTGATCTTAATGAAGCCCAGATACGGGTACGCAAGGTATATTCAGGAGCAGCAGATTTGAAACCAATACAGTAGAATGGTAAATCATCAATTTTAGATTTCAATCCATTTTCATCCTTTTCTTCATCACCATTTTCATATGCAGCAGTTTCTTCAGCCAAGATTTTAGTATCTTTAACAAAACAATCCCATTCAACAGGATGTAATTGTTTCAAGTATTCCAATAAGGTAACACGAGAGAATTGATCATCTTCTCTAATGATTTCTCTTAATGATAATAAAATCTTTTCAGAATAATGAGGAGTCATAACGGTGAAAGTTGGCATGTTGTCAACTGGTAATGGTTCTGGAATTGGAGTAGCTAATGATTGAGCAAAAAATGAGATACGACGTTCAGCTTCAGAGTTTCTTGGGAAGAATTCAGTATCAAAATTGTTATCATCTTGAGAGACAAAGAAAGTTGGAGCTCTTAAAGTTCTTTTACCTTCAACTTCTGATGGAACTTGATGGTATAATAATTTTTGAACATGATCAATAGCCAATAAATGTTCTCTGTACATTGAAATAACAATAGCATTCCAAACTTGAGAAATTAAAACTTTTGGTTTGTATTTAATCTCCATATCAGTTGTAGCTAAAATCTTGGAGTAAATTCTCTTTGGTAATCTTGTGAAAATGTTTCTCCATGGGGTTAAAATTGAAATACCCAAGTAGAATGAACGACCAACTGAGAAAACACAGTTACAAACAATGTACCACATATAAGTATCCAAGAAGAACAAAATCAAATCAGTCATGTACATCAAACCCAAAGTGATACGGGCTTGTTGTTTACACAACACTGAACCCCACCAATATTCACCAACACATCTAGTCATTTCCATAGTGGATAAGATACGAATAGGATCTCTTAATGAAAGAATCAAGAACCAATAAGATTCAATGTATTTGGCAAAGAAAATAATAGTCCACAACAAGTAAGACATCCACATATCCAAACCATGTAATTTGGCAAATGAAGCAGTAAAAGTTTGGGAAGCAACATATTTTCTTGTGGAACCTTTCATATAAGATGTGAATAAACCACCTAATGGCATGACTGAAAAGAAAACAATAGTGGCAATGGCAACAAAGAACATAATGATGGAAACTGTTAATGCAGCTTTTGAATAAACAGTTAATGGATCATAAGCAAAGACAAAGACAATTGGACCTAAATTGACAGCAAAGATCAAAATCAAGAACCAGAAACGACGAGACAAATGTTGAGCACCAGCCCAATTTCTTGGAACAAAGAACCATTCACAAATAGTGGCAACAATTTGAATAAAAGAAGCCAAAGTACCAGCTAAAGCAGCTGAAGCCCATCTATAAGCTGCAACAGGTTGATTGTTAACCAATTGTTGATAGTTTTTGGTATATAAGGTTGGGGAGTTATAAGCCATATACATCCAGAAAACTGAACCATGAATAATCCAAATACGATTGAAATTTGTAACCAAATGGAACCAGGTTCTAATTTCTTTATAAGTTTTGAAGAAAACCATGTCCCAAGAGACTTCACCCAATCTAACATAACGTTCTTCAGGGGCTAAATCAACCAATCTTGAACCATCTTCAAAGACAATTTTGGCAATACCTTCTGGGTACCAAAACAATTGATTAACATCATCATAACCAATAACCTTGTTGTGGTCTCTTTCACGTTTAACATAACGACCATCAACAACTTCATAAACTTGAGATCTCAAGAAACGATAAATTGGAGTAATGACTCTGTTTAAATAATCACCTTCTGGGACTGGTTCAACTCTTTGTTGACATGCTGGAGAATCCAAGTAATCCAAGGCACACTTGTAAATGAAACATAAACATTCTGAAGTAAATCTAACTTGATTAGCTTCACCCCAACATAACAAATATAAAGCAACGTGACGAACACGTTCAATTGGAGTTAAATTGTTCATTTTAGCTTTCCATCTGTAGTCAGCAGCTTCTAAAGAATTATCACCTTCCAAGGCATTCAAAGTTTCTTCAGTGTTTTCAGGGCCATGTTCTTCAACAGCTTTTCTAGCCTTCTTGGATTTCTTTTTGGCTTTTCTAGCTTTTCTTGATAATTTACCCAAGTTCATGTTTCTGAAACCAACTTCATCATCAAGATCTAATTGAGCAGCAAAATACCATTTTTTATAATTTGCAGTATCACCACCAACATAGTCAGCATGTAAAGATAATAAAGCTTGAGCAGGTGACATTCTTGAAGATCTTGAATCTAATAAAGTCATGAAATGATCAAACATATTTCTCATTGAATCTCTTTGGAAACCAAATCTGTTAGTCAAATCAATGAAAACATCTTCAATTTGTTCAATGGCAATTGGAGCTTGTTGATCAGCAGTCCATGCTGGGTATGGCTCATTTGGTAAAGCGACAGCAATTGAAGAAGGATCAAAAGCACCATTTGAACCATAAATTGGAGTTGATGCACCTGAAGATCTTGGGCCACCATAACTCATTTGAGATGGAGTGTATTGAGTACCATAAGAGTCATATCCTGGAGTACCTGGAGCATTTGGAGCACCATAACTAAAGTCAGAAAAGGCTTCGTGATCATTAGCACCACCCCTTGGTTGATCATAATAAGCTTCTTGGTTGTAACCTTGATCATAAGCAGCACCAGTAGCAGGATCATAACCTTGTGAATAGTATGAAGCATCATTTTGAGGATCATAGTATTCACCATTGTTCAAACCTTCTTGAGACGCGTGGTAGCCATCATTGTAGTATGGTTGTTGGCCATTTGGATCCTCATATTGTTGGTTGTATTGATCAGCATATTGGTCATATTGAGCATCTTGTTGAGGGTTATATTGACCTTGCTGATCATAATAGTGTTGGTTTTGATCGTTGTTGTACGACATGATCTAGATCAACAAGGTTAGCATACACTTCTCCTTAACGTGGTTGTTTGATGAAAGAAATTTTTCTGATCTTTGATCTCAAAATTCATCCATCAAAGAAAATTCCCAAAGAAGCGCGTCAAGGCAAAATTTTCTTTTTTGTCCAAAAGCTCGGAAGTAACGATATGGGAAAAAACTGAAAATCCGAAAATTGGCTGTGGGCCATCAAAATCAAAATCAACAACAACAGCAGCAAATAACTGAAAAAGGTACCGCTGTGTGTAGAATTCTCTCTAGCTCTTGTACGCGTTCTTTGCTGGAATTGTTAGTGTTAAAAAAGTACTCACTGTTCAACGATCAAAAATCAACTGTTTAAGGTAAAAAAAGACTGTTCCTGAGAAGTAAAAAAGAATAAAACTCTTTGATTTGGAAATTAACAATTATCAATAAATGAAAAGAACCAGCTAGAAAAAAACTGAAGATGTAGCAGTAAATGAATATAAAGCTTTTCTTGTTCTCTTGTTCTTCTTCAAAATCTTGATTGTTGTTCTTTTTTTGATATGTCTTCCTGTCAGATCAAAGAATCCAGGAACCAAAAAAAAATCAAAAAGTGAATGGAATGAAAATTCAAAAAGCGACAGCAATGATTTTATTCAAATCAGCTTGTTGATAATAGAGCGAATGTAATGTAATTCACCTTTCAATGTGCTGTTGTGTTCTTGATGTTTGTCTTTCACAATGAATTCTATTTATAATCTTCTCTCCTTGTAAGGATGTCGGTATAATAAATAAATCCAGATCAAAGAAAACTAAAAAAAATTGAAGGCAACTAAAATTATTGACAATAATCTAGTGAAGGACTTCTCTTTTTTTTATAGGAACGCAAAGAACTAGTAACCAAAAAAATGAATTAACAAACTAATGTAAATAAATTTGATTGAAAATATGTTCTCAGGAATACTGATGTTGATAAAGTTCTTTTCAAGTTTTTTTGTAGAAGAGAAATTTGATTTGAATTTGAAACAAGCGAATTTTATTTTTTTTTTTTTGGGCTGAAATTTTGATCTCAGCAACAAAAAAATTGAAACCGACCGTGTCTTTTTCCTTTTGGGGATTACGTAACGCGCGAACAATTTTGCAAGAAGGACCGTGTTTTGTTTACAGATTACTGTAGTAACCAATCAGGAAGGGGCTACTATTTTTAGCACAAGGCTGCACGCGCCACAGCTTAACTACGGTAACGAGCCCTTTGGTGGCTAGTGCGCCCTGGTTCACCCACTAACTTCCCATCCTTACACGCTCAACGTTCAACTTCCGGTCTGCCTCGCATCTATTTTTACCTGTGCAACTTCCTGATCTGGTGCAAATATCGCAAGTGGCGCTCAACCCCTTTCAAAGTGTACCGTAAATGCCATACAATTTGATGAAGCGAGAACGAATGCCAAAGGAAGCCGAAAGGATGCCAGAGAAGTTGAGAAGACGACCGTTAATTTCAAACAAAGAACTCTTGGATTTGACGTTCTTATGTTGAATAAATGAAACTTGACACTTGAAAGTTGACACAGTGTAAACCACGTTTATATTTGAAAATTTAGATGTAAATCAAAGCTCTCACGACTCTGTTCAAGTATAAAAGACAAAAAAGCCCATAAGTGTGCTTCCAGTTCTGGATTTATGAGTTTCCTGTTTCAAACAACTACAGATAACCCACCAAAAGCTTAATTTTATAGTTTGAGTCGGTTTTGACGAATTTAGAGGCTGTTCAGATCTGTCACTTTTCAAGGTTTTTGTTGGACAAGATAGAGAAGCTTCAAAGACGTTCAAGCTAGGTGTAATTAGGTGCTCCTAGTGTAGAGTAGGCTACATGATTTGACCTGACATCTAAGAAATATAATAGAAGTCACTTGGCTGCGTATGTATCTGCTAGTGAAGTTGAGCTGGACTAAATTAGGTCTACGGTAGGGAACTTTGTTAAATTAGTAGCTTTCTTTGGCAGGCAGACTCAACGTTAACGATGATTTTGGCAGATGTATGTCATACTATTTAGGACTTAACACTGGTAATTGCAGCTAGCGTTGACCGAAATAACAACCAATGATGAAGAAAAAACCAACGTCTTTTATGTGTCTTCAATCCTCTGCCAGTCCGACATTGATTGGGATAGTCGATTAATTAGTAGACAGGAAAGCTGTTTGTCTAGTGTTGGAGTATGGTATTTGTTGACATGACTATAGTCGGTTGCAACATCAATCATACTGAACTGTCTAGATATTAATATTCTTCTTTGATGTAGCAAAATCATCATTACCGACTTGATCACTGAATCTTGATAAGTTTCTTGTGGTTTCAACCCTAACATGAAAGTTGAGATTCACCTAATTGATGAACAAAATTATCTGATGCCGGTTAATTGAAATTTTGCAAAATAGAAACAATACACCTAGATCGGAGCTCCTGAGTCCTGAATAACTTCGTCACTTAGTTCATTGTTGGTGAATGGACAATTGAAGTTTAATTACACTGACTGGGATCATAATGGAGAGCTTCAGCGCTGAACAGCAGCTTTTAATTAATAGTAACTTTTTAATAGTTAAACAGTCTGCTTTCTTGGATCTGGCTCTGACCTTCCCTCTACTCTTCTTGAGTCCCCTGGGCCTCTTCTTTCCACGTTTAGTACGCATCTCTATAGAAAAGAATCGTTAATAACAAGCTCATTCCTGATATACTTTGGGTGTTTATCAATTCATATGATGACCAGTGGTTTCACAGTATCAACAAGAGTTCTTAAACTCAGTTACATTGAAATAGTCTTCAACTGTCAATTCCAATTATCCTTAGAGCTCAAAAGTCTGCAATCAGTTATGTTTCGAATAATACAACCTGAAGTTCAGTGATCTGGGTCATAATCTTCACCTGCTCTAAGGAAGAATATCTGAAACATTTCAGTCTTTCTCTCTATGAACCTCTGATTCATCTCCTTATGAATCACGTTTGAATTTCCAACCACCCTCCGGCTCTATTCAATCCTCTGAAATGGATCAATTTTCTATCCAAAGTCCTCAAATTTTATTGCCCTGTTGTTTTTATGTCAAAAAGCTTCAAATCGCGATCAACAATCCGCGATGAGGTTTTGTTCCACATCCCGACACCACTTCCACGAAACCTCGTTGAAGCAAAAAAAAATGGACGTTGAAGTTCGATTCAAGAATCTTAATGGCAAAGTAAACAATTCAACTGAACTTTGGATTCATTCGAACTAACTTCCTTGAAAGGAGAATACGAAACATTAGCCACAGCTTGTCAAAAGGTCTAGTACGCTGATTATTTTCCATTATCATTGTTTGAACAAAGATCAAGTCTTTTACATTTCAAAAGTTCAGAGAACCAGTTGAAAGCTCACATCAAAGATCTAAAATTATTTAGACAGCAGTGATTACATTCAAAAATCTGCATATCCCTTTTCAGTTCCTCTCAATAGACCATATTATTTTCTAGTTTCATACATTCCACCTTCATAAACAAAAACACACAATGTCTGCATTAACACAATTCTTTTATAGAGCTCCAAAAGCTGTTGGTCTTATACAAGGTGCACCATCTTATGAAGATATAACAATCCAACAACCAACAAGTGAAGATATCCGTGTCTCTCAATACTCTTCAAATGGTAAATATTTCGCATTCACCCAACCATCTTTTGTCACAATCGTAAATCCAGATGATGGTTCAGTTGTGAATAAACTTGAATTAAAAGATGTTTTTGATTTACAATTTTCTCCAAATGGTTCATATTTGTGTACTTGGGAAAAACCAGTGAAACAAGAAGATGGTAATTATCATAATAATGTTAAGATCTTCACTTCTGTTGACGGGAAATTATTTGGTGAATATAGTGCTAAAGATCAAAGCGGTTGGAAGCCAGATTTCACTGCAAATGAAGAATTAATTGCAAGACAATCTAAAAATGAAATCAAATTTTATGAAGTTAACGCTGAATTGAATTTTAATAAACCAGCTTGGTCATCTTTAAAAGTTGAAAATTTACAAAATTTCAAATTATCACCTGGTAAAAATCCAAAAATTGCAATTTTCGTCCCAGAAAAATCTGGTAAGCCTGCTTGTGTTAGTGTCTTCAACATAACAACTTCAATGACCCAACCAGTTTCAACCAAAAGTTTCTTCAAAGCTGAAAGATGTTCTTTAAAATGGAATAGTTTAGGTACTGCATTATTAGCATTAGCCTCTACAGATGTTGATGCTTCAAACAAATCTTATTATGGTGAAACCACTCTATATTTATTAGGTATTGCAGGCTCTTATGATTCAAGAATTACCTTGGATAAAGATGGTCCAATTCATGATATTACTTGGTCTCCTTCCGCTAGAGAATTTGGTGTCGTGTATGGTTATATGCCTGCAAAGACTACGATTTTTGATGCAAGAGGTAATACTATTCATTCATTGCCTCCAGCCCCAAAAAACACTATCTTGTTCTCTCCTCATGCCAGATATATTTTGGTTGCGGGTTTTGGTAATTTACAAGGTACAGTTGATGTTTATGATCGTCAACAAAAATTCACAAAAATCTCATCTTTTGAAGCTTCAAACACTTCTGTTTGTCAATGGTCTCCAGATGGACGTTACATCTTGACAGCTACAACTTCACCAAGATTAAGAGTTGATAATGGTGTTAAAGTTTGGTATGCCACTGGTAAATTAATTTTCAACAAAGATTTCAAAGAAGTTTATTCAGTTGATTGGAGACCTCGTGAATTAGAATTATTCCCACCTTTAAAAAAATTAGATGATGATCCTCAACCAACTCAAAGTGCATTGGATTATCAAGAAAAGCATTCAAAAGCTACACCAGGTGAAACCACAAAACCAAAAGGTGCTTATAGACCTCCACATCAAAGAAACGGTAACGCTAACTCATCTGCTCCACAATCTTTATATCAAAGAGAATTGGGTGCTAATTTATCTCAAGGTTCTTTCCAACCAAGAACAAGAGAAAGAACAGTCCCAGGTGCTCCAAAACCGGTTGAAAAAGAAAGTAAATCAGCTGCAAAGAACCGTAAGAAGAGAGAAAATAAGAAAGTTTCAGAAAATAGCACACCAGAACCTTCACCTGCTCCAGTAGAACCAAAATCTGAACCATTAATAGCTGGTGGTGTTCAAAGTCTTGAAGAGAAAAAAATCAGAGGTTTGTTGAAGAAATTAAGAGCTATTGAAGCACTAAAGATGAAGCAAGCAAATGGTGAGACTTTAGAAGATACACAAGTGCTTAAAATACAAACAGAAGATAAAATTAGAGCTGATTTAAGTTCATTAGGTTGGAATGAATGAAGGAATTTATATTAGCGTGTATACATTCTTGAAATAACAAAAAGCTTATAAATATTTATATTCACCTCGATACTTGTTCATGTAATTTATTATTTTCTTAAATCAACAATATCAAATGGGAGACCATCCTTGACAACAACATGTCCACCATATTTGCTTTCACAATGTCTATAAATTTCTTTCTCTTCATGAGGATGGAAACCAGGTTTTTGACATCTTGTTATTATCCCAACTCCTGGAGGATCAGTCAATCTAAACTGTCCCATAACTCCATGTTTCACAGCACATACAATGGCAAGAGCTTCTGGTAACATAATTTGATAAGAATTTTGCGTATGTAAATCCACTGAAGAGAGGAAACAAGATTGAGTAGGATGGGTATGGATCCAGCCAAGAACAAATAAATTATGAGAATCAACATACTCAAAAATATCCTCCTCTTTCAGAGTTTGACATGTGTTTGAAGTTGACTCTTGTGAAGGGATTAATAATGTTGTTATGAAGAATGCATTTAATGATAACGATCCGCATAAAATACCACAGGTTTCTAGGTTTTTTTGGGAATTAGATGATGCGATGCCTAGGAAGTCTAGTGGTAGTTTAGAAGGTAGGAAAACTGTCTTTAATGGTTTTTTAGATTCAGTTGATGCAATTGATTTATGCTGTGGTTGCTCCAATGTAGTTTTTGGTGGTAATGATGGTGGTTCGGATTGAATTGATATTTTTGGAGGAAGTGAAGGTGGTATGAAATTATGTTGTGTTTCCAAAGATGCCCTTGGGTTTATTGGTGTAGCTGAATGTTCTAATTTTGGATATGAAGGTGTAGGTGATGAATCTCTCTGAAGAGATTGAAATTGTTTTAATCTACTCGCAAATTTGGCTTCATCAAAATCATCCTTTTCTGACATTATATCTTCCGACTCCACTACCACAGGCTTCTCTATAACTTTTGGTTTTTGATGCTGTTGCTGTTCCTGTCTTAGACGAATATATTTCTCATATGCTTTAATCTCTTGATCCAATTGCTTCTTTATCTTTTCAGCATTTTGGAAAGCTGAAGGTGCTTTATTTGATAATAGATCAAGATAAGTTTTATATTGGTCAGTTCCCTTCTTCAACTGTGGATTCTTTGATATTTTATTAGTCAAAAGACTACATAATGGTTAGTTTGTTTCTTCACGAAGCAATAACTTGGGTACTCACTCTAAAAACCGAAGATATAGTATATATGCATCACTATTTGAGTTTTGTGCCTTATACAGATCAGCCTAATGCACAGTTAGTTTTCCAAGCCTATGGATGATTGAACAACCACATACATGTCTGCTTAATATCTCAGCAGTTCGTAGATATATCTTCAATGGCACACTAGTGGAGTATTCATAGTTATGAGCCTCAGCTACCAGCTCTTTGATCGTCCTTGGATGATGATCCATTTCAAGCTAGTCAAAAGTGGTAAAATCAGTGGGTTTCTCAAGTGATACCATCTCAAAGAAGTGTATAAATTTATTTGAAGATGAGGTATGAGATACGAGGGCTTCTTTTTGGTCACGTTTTTTACCCTCGTATCTGATAAGGGAAGATCTTTGAACGCGATGAGATTGGAAAATCTAATCTGGTTGATGGCAAAAAAAGGTTGATAACATTTAGCTCGATTGGCATACATTCTAAGAAATAATGAGACTTAAAGTTGTTACAAAGAAGGATCAAGCAGTGCTGAGTGTAGACGATGAATCCACAGTAGAACAGTTATTGGACAAGTTGGTCCAGGAGGGAATTGTTCAAAATGAAGATGAATTCAATATTAAGGCTGGGTTCCCTCCAAAGAATTTAGATTTGATTGGTGGTAATAAATTATTGGATTTGGGTGTACGAGCTGGTGATAAATTAATAATTGAAGAAGTTAAAAAGAGTGGTGATGATCTTGTTGAAGAGTCCGCACCTGCAAAGAAACAAAAGATTGAATTGACACCAAAATCTATAGAGAAAGGAGCAAAGTCCGTTCCTTTTGGTGATGGTTCAGTTGACCTTTATACAATTCCAGATAATAATTCATGCCTATTTGAATCATTGAAATATTTAACAAAGACATCAGTGGATCTTCGTGAAATTGTCGCTCAATATATAATGGCTGATCCAATCAACTATAATGATGCAATCTTGGGGAAGCCTGTTGAACAATATGTTCAGTGGATCACAAAGAAAACCAGTTGGGGTGGTGCAATTGAATTACAAATTTTAAGTTCATTTTTGAATGTGACTGTGAACTCCATTGATGTTGAAACTGGTCGTGTGGATTCTTTTAACCCAGATGCCTCTAAATATATTGTTGTGCTCTATACAGGTATCCATTATGATGCTGTTGTGTTTAAAGAGCATGGTAAAGAAACCACGATTTTTGAAAAAACCTCGAAACTAGGCTCAGATTTCATTGGTGGTGCTAAATCGTTGGCGAATGGTTTAAACCATAAAGGTTACGTTACAAATACCAACACGTTTAAAGTTAAATGTAAAACTTGTGGATCAGTTTTAGACGGTGAAAAGGGTGTTACCGAACATGCTTCAAAAGCTGGACATTTTGACTTTGGTGAAGTATGATAATACGAATGAATATAAATAATGAAAATCAAATTTAATGATAATAATATACACGCCAAAAAAACCAATAACAAAACCCACTAATGTACAAATAAATGCTTGAAACCCACTAAAAAAATACACGTAATCTATTTTTCTTCCATGACAACTTCATTTTCATCAGCAAGACCAATCAATTTTGGATGATCAGTCTTTACTAATTTTTCAATTTCATCTTTATGTTGTTCCTCCATAGCCATTCTTGCTTTATGTTTTTCAACACTTTGTAAAAAACTTTGTAAATTTGTACCAGAAGCAGCTTCACTTTCCAAATTTGTATAAGGTCTTGCCTTTAGTTCTTTCACACGGCGCTTGTGAATTTTAGATTTATAATGAGCTTGGATAGCTTGATCATTTTCATAATATTTAGCACAATGGATACAGTAAAATTGACCCATACCAGGTTTTGTTTCATCTAATGGAGCATCTTTTAATTTAAGAATTGATTCTGGAGTAGCAAGATCGTTATAGATCAAATCCAAATCTCTTGTTCTTCTCTTTGTTTTATATCTTTTAACTGAATATCTACCCATTGTTCAATGATCTTTTTGATTTGATTCAATAGTTAACAAAGTAGTTTACATCTAAATAAATTTTTTTTTCTTAAGAGATGAGATAAAAGAAACATCTAGACTTCCCAAACTGGAAATATCTATCTACCATGGCCACCATACGAAATCTCGAGCCATTTTGGGACAGTCTGAAGACGGTCATGTGCCACGGTCCCCATCCCAACACCACTCTGCGTTTCTGCCTCCAGAAAATCACAGTCACTTTTTCCCATTTGTCATCGGACCCCCGGTATTCCCAGCCAAAGCAGCACCTCGGAATGCTTTTCAGCACTCTTTTTTTTCGCTCCGAAGAATTCGCGCTTTTTTGCCACAGATTACCCGCAAAACGTATTTCTAATCAAGCCAGTTTCCATATATACCAAACAATTTTTTCACCTTTAATTCAACAACCACCACTTGAATACATCAACATCAGGTAAAGAATAAAATTATATCAAAATGGCTCGTCGTCCAGCTAGATGTTACAGATACCAAAAGAACAAACCTTTCCCAAAATCTAGATACAACAGAGCTGTCCCAGACTCTAAAATTCGTATCTACGATTTAGGTAGAAAGAAGGCTACTGTTGATGAATTCCCATTATGTATCCATTTAGTTTCAAACGAATTGGAACAATTATCATCAGAAGCTTTAGAAGCTGCTCGTATTTGTGCTAACAAATATATTACCAAAATCTCTGGTCGTGATTCTTTCCATTTAAGAGTTCGTGTCCATCCATTCCATGTTTTAAGAATCAACAAGATGTTGTCATGTGCTGGTGCGGATAGATTGCAACAAGGTATGAGAGGTGCTTGGGGTAAACCACATGGTTTAGCTGCTCGTGTTGATATTGGTCAAATTATCTTCTCTGTTAGAACTAGAGATTCAAACAAAGAAGTTGCCATTGAAGGTTTAAGAAGAGCTAGATATAAATTCCCAGGTCAACAAAAAATCATTTTATCCAAGAAATGGGGTTTCACCAACTTGAACAGAGATGAATACGTTGAAAAGAGAAATGCTGGTGAAGTTAAAGATGATGGTGCTTTCGTTAAATTCTTGTCAAGAAAAGGTCCATTAGAACAAAACTTGAGACAATTCCCAAACTACCAATACCAAGCTTAAATTTATTGAATTGAGGAAAAAGGAACAGTGCATTTATATTGAAGACTCTTTTTTTTGAAATCTAATTGGTATAATATCTTTTAACGTTATGTGATTTTGGTAAAAGTTGTCAAGTGTAGTTTATTGTAGAGTTGATTTCTAATCAACAATGAAAAGTGGCAAAACATGTGAATCCATGTGAATGGTCATTACATAACAAATTACAGCTATAATACTCCTCATTAAATAAAGCTTCATGATGGTGTGATTTATGAATATCATTTGTCATGATCTTGCTCGCCATTTGATTCTCAAGTTGAGGAGCTGACTAATGATCGCGATACTGAACAAGTTTTAAAAAGTATTCATTCTTCACACTATTTTTTGCGTTTATGGTGAAGATTTGGTCGCGTTGATGATTCTTATAGAGAAGCGTCTTCAACATGCTACACCATTACTAAGTTCAAATCCATATCAACTAACCAATATACAACAAGAACACGGGCTCTATAAGTCAGAACAAATGGTTTTCTTTCCAAATCCGTTAATTGCTGCTACACAATCGTATCAAATACAATCAATCTCCATCATATCTCAAAAAGCCTTCGGTATTGTTCATTCTTCACCTCTGGCGTTTTTCCAGCCAAAAGATTTTCCGGTGTCAATCAGGCACCAAAACAATCAAAAGAATTTGAATTCGATCACCACGAGAAGAATGAGATGTCAAAGTAATACTCTCATACTGTTTTAACACCTTGTACCTTAGCCTGAATGTCCATCTATTAGCTATTTCTACTTCTCATGTGAACTGATCCTGCTATTAATAACAAGGTTTCGAGATCTGTTTATGGGTCAATTTTAGACACGGTGATTATGTCAAAAATAAATTCTCAGGAGCCACGCAGACACATCTAAACAGCTTATGAACGTATAGGTGAAATGGTACACTTTTGTACCTAAAAACACACTATTAGATGTCCATTACGACCAGAACACCTTTTAATTAACTAATCGATATCACTTCTTCACGTTGGAATTCTTAAAACTTATAACCCATTCCAAAATAAATGTACAGTCTTCGATGAAATCGACACGCGTTTCTTCGTCGAAAAGAAAATCAAAAAAAAAAAATACAAGAAAAAAAAGTATAAAAATGAATGGAAATCTCAAATTGTAAACACGTAAACCACTTTTTCGAAACTCTTTGAACGTAGTTCTTATCATTCAATATGTCATTCCAACACAAAGAAAAACCAGATACCTTAGTCTTATTCGACGTCGATGGTACTTTAACCCCAGCTAGATTAACCATCTCACCAGAATTCAAACAATTATTAGCTGACTTGAGAAAAAAAGTTGTTATCGGTTTTGTTGGTGGTTCTGATTTACAAAAACAAGTTGAACAATTAGGTGCAAATGTCTTGAATGAATTTGACTACTGTTTCTCTGAAAACGGTTTAACTGCTTATAAATTGGGTCAACAATTAGCTTCTCAATCATTTATTGGTTGGATTGGTGAAGAAAAATACAATGAATTAGCTAAATTCATCTTGGGTTATTTAGCAAACATTGACTTACCAAAAAGACGTGGTACTTTCATTGAATTCAGAAATGGTATGATTAATGTTTCACCAATTGGTAGAAATGCTTCCACTGCTGAAAGAAATGAATTTGAACAATATGATAAAGAACATAAAATTAGAGAAAAATTTGTTCAAGCTTTAAAAGACAAATTCCCAGATGTTGCTTTAACTTACTCTATTGGTGGTCAAATCTCATTTGATGTTTTCCCAACTGGTTGGGATAAAACTTATGCCTTACAACATGTTGAACAAGAAGGTTTCAAAGAAATTCATTTCTTTGGTGATAAATCTTATAAAGGTGGTAACGATTACGAAATTTACGAAGATCCAAGAACTATTGGTCATGCTGTCAACAGCCCAGATGATACCGCTAGAATCTTGAAAGAATTATTCTTTTAAGTACTGTTTTTAGTTCTTTTTACATTTTGACATTTAATAAATAGAGTTTTTTCCTTTAATCATTTTTCGTTCAGGTTAATAATCTAACGTAAGCTAAAACTAAAGCGAATGTACCAGTACAAACACCAATCAACCATTGCATAACTTGAGTCTTGACACCATCAATTTGCATCTTCATATTGGCAACTTCTTGATCAATACGGGTATTGATTTCACTTATATGAGATTCATGTTGAGACCCTTCCTCTCTTATTCTACCCTTCTCCAAATTCAAATCCAATCTAACACCAGCATTACTCTTAGTAATCTCTTCCCTTATTCTAGTTCTCAATTTCTCTAAATCATTACGTAGCCTCTCATTTTCACTTTGAATTGCTGTGAATTCAGAACGATCAATAGTTTGTAATTCACCACGTAGTTTCGCAAAATCAACTTTTTGTTGATATGTCATCTTGGACAATATCTCTTTAGTGACTAATGTGGATCCAATTGAATTAACGCCATCTGCTAATGCTGATGACACTATACGTACAACTCCTTCACTTTGTTCGGGTGTAAAGCCTTCATCTTGGAGTTGTAGCACAAACTTTCTGGTATCAAAATGGACGGCTCTGAGTGGCCTAAACGTTGAGAAGTTCCGTATACCGATCCTTGGTAGCATTTGTGTGGATTTTTGATGATTAGTTTGACTCAAAAGTTCAAAACATGCCAACGGTTTTTGTCATTTTCACAGATTTTGACAAATTTTTGGAAATGGGCCACTACTTCACCAACTTTTTTTTTGCCTTGCCGCCTTCGAAAAAGATTGATGCTTACAATTTTAAGCGATTTCATAGGTTGAATCGTCAAAGATGATGCTTAGAACAATAAGGGCAAGACCCTTGATACGTAATCAAGTGTCGAGGTTTCATTCATCGGCATTACGCCTCAATGACTCGAAAAAGAAACCAGAACAAATCGATGAAGCTGAAATGTTTGCTGATAGATTGAATACCCAGCCTTATTATGCCAAACGTGATCCAAGTGAATACCCAGAAGGTGAGGCACCATTGTCACAAGAGCAAATCAAGAAACAGAACCAAAAACTTGAGGCAATGAAAGGTTTAATTCAAGGTGTATTGGTCATTGGTGCAATGTTTGGTGGGTTTGAACTATATCAAAAATGGCCAAATGTCAAAAGTTGGTGGGCAAACTTGAATAAAGAAGATGAGGGGTTCGTTCCTCCAAAGAAGAATAAACCGGTAGTAGAATTACCAGTAATCACTAATAAGAATGATAGCTCGGTTCCAGGGTTGTATATTTGGGGTGATAATTCAAATGGTATTACAGGTGATAAGAATTCAATAAGTACCAAATGGCCATTAAGACATCCTTGGTTTGATGGGAAATTGTTGAAAAAAGTAACTATTGGTGAACATTCTGCTTTGGCTATTGATCCAAAAGGTGATTTGATCCAATGGGGGAACGGTTATAAGAGAAACTCTGACCCTGAATATACTATTAAAGGAGAAGGTTTACAATTTGCAAAGATATCCAATGGTGCTATCTATGCATTGAATAAAAATAATGAAATTTTGGTCATTCCAGAAAGTTCCAAAGATCAACAGGATTTCAAAGGTTTACAAAGACGTAATTGGGCTTTCATTTCTTCAACTAAAAATTTCACGAAAGTTCCATTAGATCTTTTGCAAAAGGGTGAAACCATTAAAGATTTTGAGACAGGTGCTGAACATTTAGTCGCATTGACTGATAAAGGTCGAGCTTTTTCAGCAGCTACTGGGTTCAATCAATTACCAAAATCTCAAGGTCAATATGGTCTTCCTGAATACTCACATTTTAATAAACCTCCAGCTCCAAATACATTACATGAAATCACATTATTAAACAATTCAATCGAGAAGAATAAGAAAGGTAAAGTTGATCATATTGAACCTCGTTTCATTAAAAAAATAGCTGTGGGTAATTATCATACATTAGCACTAGATGAAAATGGTGAAGTTTTTTCATTTGGTCAAAACACATTTGGTCAATTAGGTCAACCTGTTAATTATGATACTGAATTCATTACAATTCCCAAAAAAGTTGAATTGTTAAGTAAACATGTTAAAAGAGATTTATTCCCAGACGTTATAGATATTCATGCAGGTGGTGATACAAGTTTTTGTACTATAAATCCAGTAAAGATGTTTAGGCTGATTAGAGGTAAAAATAACAAAGTTGAAGAAGATGAAGATGCTTTAATTGATGCATTTACTGTTGGTTTCGGAAATAATTTGAAAGGTCAAATAGGTAATGGACATTATGTTCATGCACAATTCGATCCTGTTAAAATTAAAGAACTGTCAAAATTTGAAGATTATAATGAAGAAACTGGGAAAATTGAAAAAATTAATATTGATTCCTGGTCTACAGGTTTTGATCACACATTTATCAAATTGGGTAATAAGGATGTTTTATTTTGGGGTGGTAATGATAATGGTCAATTAGGCAATGGTAAAAAAAATAGAATTCCAAAACCTACACCATTACCAGCAATTGTGGAACCAAGTTTCACTACAGAAACTTATAAAAATTTGACATTTGTTAATAGATTACAATTACGTGAAAATCAACAAATAGTGGCAAGTGCTAATGCTAGTGCCATTTACTACACAAAATAGTTAAGGAAAGTATTATTGTACATAGAGATTAAAAATAATTATTTTTTTAGGTTGGGAAATTTCATCTTGTGTAGTGTACATCAACGTCCAAACCATTTCAAAATATAATAAAACAAAACAAACATTACAAAAGCACCTCCATAAAAAATCCATTTATCTTGAAATGCTCTTCTTTCCACACTTCTTATAGTTTCTTGAGAAACACCTAATGTAATTAATGAACCTGTAATTTTTTCCTGAAACCTTCTCAACATTTGATTAGAGGCAACTAGCTCTTCATAAGCTTCTCTCCCCATTTCCAGAATCTCATCTAGTTGTTGATTACCCCTTGACAGTGTGTCTCTTTCTTTGTGTAGACCTTGGTTATATGTAAGTCCTGAACCACTACTTGATGATGTTTCAGTATCAAATGGATTGGCAGAAGTTTGACCATTAGTACCATGACCATGAGGACGACGATTCAACAATTCTGATCGATTGGCTTCTTCAGATGATTCGTCCTTCTTACGCTTCAATTCTTGATATTTTGAACGAGCCTCCTGTATATCAGTTCTAAAAGTTTGTAATTTTATCTTAGCCTTTTCTTGTTTTTCTGGGATTGTTTCATTTTTAGCAAGGGTTTCATATTCATCAATGGTTTTGGAAAGAGTTGTGAGGTTTGCTGCTATTGATCCTAGAATATGTTAGATCTTTGAGAAGTCAAAAGCTTTGAAGTTTATGCTTACCTAAAAGAGATAATGGAGCTGTTGATATATTTGATTCAAATTGGACTAAATCTTTACGCAACGTACTGATCTGTTTCACAGCATGATTGTGGACAGAGTTCTTTGTATGTGTTAGTAGTTGTTACTTATTATATGCCTAAGTAAAAATACACACCATTGTTTGAGTTCCAGGAGATATCTTTTCCCAATCGTAATCAACTTTGTTTTGATGTTTTTGACCTGCTTTGATTTTGTTTATACCAGCGCATCGTAAACAAATTGTTGCGCGAACCAGTTTTTGTTAGCTAATTTAGTAAATTTCAAGTTCCTAACCTTTAAGTAGTAATTTTCTGAGATCATTTAGTTATATAGTATTAAGTTCAGCCTAGTGTACCTTCTGGTATCATTTTTAGACAATTCAATTTTTTTTTGAATTTTTACTAGATTTTATAGACCTCGAATACTTTAATTATAACTCAGGTTCTATAATAATTAAAAATTATATTTTGGAAAAATTTGAGATAAGCATGAATTTATAAAATCAAAATTCAGAAAAATCATTTAATGCCTTTTTTATGCAAAAATCACCATTTTTGACCTCAATATTTAAATTTTAAGTCATCATAATTAATCGTCTGCCAAAACTTCCCGTGAAAAGTAGTGGCCTTGGCGATGAAAAAAAATATGTTTTTTTTTAAATTTTTTTATTAGTCAAAGCAAAAAGAGAGAGCGTCAATGATGTCAGTGGTTTAAAAGTTGGCATATTCATCGATTACAGAACCAAAATGGCTGATCAAGATGACGATTTGTAAGTTATGGATGTATTTATTGGGTTTGGAATTATTATTGACCTTATTTTCCGTTTTTCAGAAAGCTTTCTGCTAGTACTTTAGCTGCATTGTTAGAATTTTCTAAAGAAGAGGAACAACGTCAAGAAGAATTTGAAAGACTTCAAAAAGTTGCTCAAGACAAGTATGAAGAGACACAAATGAATAAAGTTTTGGAGGAGAAAGGTATGGAACTATTCCAAGAAGACTGGGGTCTTTCACAGTTTTGGGTAAGTCGAATAAAGGATATGCACTGAGCTGTTATACTAACAATATATAAAGTACTCTGATGATACTGCTAATTTGTTAGCTGATGAATTACTCGAGGGTGCCGATGAAGACACTGTTGTTTGTGTTGTAAGTGCTCCTTCAGTATATGCTGCTATCAAAAAGAGAGACCCATCCACACTTCCAACTAAAAACATCTACTTGTTTGAATATGATAAAAGATTCAAAGTTCTAGACCCTCAACGTTTTGGATTTTATGATTACAACAACCCACTAGATATTCTCCCAGAAATTAAAGGAAAAGTACACCGTCTGTTGATTGATCCCCCATTCTTACAAGATGATTGTCAAACTAAATCTGCACAAACTGCTCATGCTTTACTACATCCTGATAGATCATTGAAGACCAAAACAGGAGAGTTACAATACCGTTTGCTTTCATGTACAGGTGAAAGAATGAAGGATATTATCCGTAAGAATTACCCAGATGCAAGACCAACCACTTTCATCCCAGAACATGCCAATGGGTTAAGTAATGAATTCTTTTGTTATGCATCATATGAAGGTAAAAACTGGAAATTTTTACCAGAAACAAACTAATACCAGCACTTTGATTAATAGACAAGACTAGAAACAGCATTAACATCTAATATAACATTACTAATTGTATCTTTAACGTGATTTTATTTATGTAGTTTATAGTCTCGCGAATTCGGTGTTTACCCGCAAGTAAGCCAGCCATAGAAAAAATTCTGATGTTTACACTTTGAAGTACTTGAAACATAATTTGTTACAGGTAGTTTTAACCTTCAAGATCATTCAATTCCATCAAAAAGAATGAGCAATCAAAGAAGAGTGTTCAGAAACAACCTCAATAATGACCATTTAAGGTCTCCCTACGCTAGAGGTTCAGGATTACGCACTCCAAACGCATCCAGAGTTGCACCAAAGGTAAGTGATCAATCAAGGATCTCTGATGAAACTAAAAGATACTAACAGATCCTCAAGACCCCTGGAAGTATATTTAGCAAAGTTAAACAAATGTTTTCTCCAAGTGCTTGGTTGAGTGAAAATGAAAGCACTATAGGTGATGACTCTGATGCCAGTTTTGCATCTGAATTAAACTCAATCCCTCCTTCTTCAATACAGCAAACCCCAAAGAATCCAATTGATGAATTCCATAGAATGCAACATCAGAAGATTAAAGATTCACCAAACGCTAGACTAGCTGATTTTTTTGCAAAGAAAGGTACTGAGCCTTTGTCAGAAATTGAATTAGAAGGTGTCAGGGCATTATTGGAAAAATCAAACTCTGTTCAAACAAGCCCAAAAACTCCAAGAAATGAATCATTCAATTCTGAGGATCAAATAGAAATCTTGAAACCAAAAAACACCGAGTCAGCTGTTAAAAATACACCATCTTTCAAAGCTACATATAACACAACTGTTAGTGCTGAAAATTCATTTGATAATTCAGTTGCTAGCTCCAATATAACAAGTTCACGTAAGAGACGTGTATTTGATTTTTCAGGATTTCCGTCCCCTTATAGAACTTCAAGATTAAAAGAATCAAGTTTCATGCTAGAGGAAGATAAACCAGAAGTTTCAACTGAGGCTAACGTGGAACCACCAAAAGAAGAGAAGAAGTTGAGTAATACAGCATCAGCTTTATTATCATTTATTGAGAATCATGAAACTACAGAGGAATCAAATGAAAAGAAACAGGATACTCAATCAAAGAAAAAAGTGGATTATAGTAACCCATATGCTACAATCTCAACATCCCATAAAAAGACTAAAAAGCCTGCTAGCCGTAAACCAACAGCATTTGAACAACTTGAGAAATCATTATCCGCTGCACCACAACCTGAATTACCAAACATTAACAAATATAAACCTGCAAAATCTTCCTCACTACGTGAATCTATATCTTTGAATGATACCACTGATCAATCAGTTGAAGAAATTGAAGTTGATGAACCTGAACAAGAAGCTCTAAAACCTCAAGTACCATCATTCTCTTTCAAAGCTCCAGAACCACCAAAAGAACAAGATAAACCACCTATACCAACCGAAAATCCATCAGAACCAAAACCAACTTTCAATTCCAAACCATTATTTTCATTCGCACCAAAACCTACAACTGCATCATTCTCTCCAGAATCAACCATACAGACAGAAAACACACAACTACAGAAACGAGATACCCAAATATCACCAAGACCTAAACAATTTTCATTTAGTGGATCAGTTGTGAATCAAGATACCCGTCCACCAAGTTCAGATTTCACATTTAGATTTCCTAATGCTGAGCCATTAGGCTACAAATCTGCTGATATAAATGAACAAAAAGTTGCACATTTCAAGACTTATTTTACTTTTTGAATAATTTAAAAGATTTTTAATGCATTGGGACATTCATTTGTAGTTTTTTTAAAGTTCATCATCATTGTTCGATGATCAAGTTTATGACCTTCCATTGTAGGGTAAAAAAGTGAAAAATCGCGAAGAAAATAAGATCAAACGAATAAACGAGAAAATCGTATTATCAAAACAACTTTTCCAAATCAATTGCATTCATTATACTCAACCACTCATCATGTCTTTAGATTCCGTTCTTTTAATCGGTGGCTCAGGGTTTCTTGGGCTTCATTTGATACAGCAATTCTATGAATTGACACCAAGACCAGAAATTCACGTCTTTGATATACGTCCACTCCCACAAAAATTACCATCAGCATTCACATTCAAATCAGATGAAATTCATTTCCATAAAGGTGATTTAACCTCTCCCGATGATGTTAAGAAGGCCATCAAGGAAAGTAATACTTCAGTTATTGTTCATTCAGCCTCCCCAATGCATGGTTTAGATCAACAAATCTATATCAAAGTCAACATATTGGGTACTAAAAATCTTGTGGAATGTGCGAAAGAAATGGGCGTTAAAGCTCTTGTTTACACTTCTTCAGCAGGTGTTATTTTCAATGGTCAAGATATTTATAATGCAGATGAATCATGGCCAATACCTGATGTCCCAATGGATGGTTATAATGAAACAAAAGCCATCGCAGAACAATACGTTTTAGATGCAAATTCATTTAAAGATGATTTCCTAACAGTCGCCTTACGTCCAGCTGGTATCTTTGGACCAGGTGATCGTCAATTAGTTCCAGGCCTAAGAAGTGTTGCAAGACTAGGTCAATCTAAATTCCAAATTGGTGATAATAATAATTTATTTGATTGGACTTATGCTGGTAATGTTGCAGATGCTCATGTTTTGGCTGCTCAAAAATTATTGGATCCAGCTACTGCAAAGAACGTTGGTGGTGAGAAATTCTTTATTACAAATGATGCTCCAACTTATTTCTGGACTTTAGCCCGTACTGTTTGGAAAGCTGATGGTTACGTTGAAAAATACAATATCGTTCTAAACAGACCAGTCGCTATTGTTGCAGGTTATTTATCACAATTTTTCTCAAAATTATCAGGTAAAGAACCAGGTTTGACACCATTCAGAGTCAAAGTTGTTTGTGCATTCCGTTACCACAATATAACAAAAGCTAAAGAAATACTAGGGTACAAACCAAAAGTTGATCTAGAAGAAGGTATCATGAAGACTTTACAATGGATGGATGAAGAAAATTAATGAAAGAATTATATCTAAATAAATATTTTTAAGACAAAAGCAACAACCCCTATAGTTCTATAACGAAAAAAACAACACCAAACTACCACCTATGTTTTTCAACATCAAACTTTAACTTAGACTCATTATAACTCAGAATAAATGGCAAACCAAACGAGCTGTGAAAATACCAATGAGAACCAGAACCATTGATTGTAAGATTTGTGTTCTTGCACCAGAACTTTCAAGAGGTAAAGTGTTGTTTGCTGTGTGAGTTCTATCTAACAAAGTTTTGTTTGCAACTGTATGGTTACTAAATTCTTCCTCAAGATCATGTTTATGTTCCAAGAAACTGACAATAGTTGTATTAGTTGTATTTGTGTTGTTCTCAAGAACTGATTGAAGCACAAAATCTGGCTCTTTATCCTCAACTGGGATTCTTGCATTTGGTCTGAGAAATTTGGCAACATGGGTATCATGCTTTTTAAATGGAAGGTTGCAAGCATTAACATCATTCATGGTTTCACAATCATCATACAAAACAGCTAAGAAGTTACCAGAAGCAGTATTTGGACACAATCCATAACAGTCACGTTTCATACTTTGTAAAGCACAACATTCACAGGCAAGATCATCTGGTTTACATTCATCTAATTTTGCTAGAACCTCACTTGCACAAGTAGTTAAAGTATCAAGCTCTTCACCTTCCTATTATTTATTAGTATTTGACTCTTTAAAAATTCCAACAGGTTTTCACATACACAAATATTTTTTGGATTTGGATTGACATAAGCACCAAACTCATTACTTTCAGTTGATGAAATCAAATCAGCAGTTAAAACTTGACTCAGGAAAAAACCAGCCAAGATAATAATTGGTCTTAACAACATCTTTAGCTTTGATTCTAGCTTTGATTCTAGCTGGCAATAAAAGAAGATTGAGTTTTGGGAATCAATTTTTCATTTCTTCATTGTTCGGTTTATATCGTTTTTGTGTCACAAAACCTTCAACGCAAAGCCGCCGCACAAAAGCGAACCATAAAATTTCAGCTTATCTACAAAAGTGATTCATATGCATAATTCATAAATTTATTTCTCATTGTCACATATAACACATGTTAAGTTCTCTTTTACACCTAAATTTTCAAGACACCTCTTATGATAACAATGGCGACAGCTAAATGAAACTAAATCATAGACATCACCATCTTCAATAGTCTTACCACGTTGTCTGTCTTCCCACTTGCAATAAGCTTCTGCTTCGATCCCTCTACCCCAAATTGTCTTCCCACATGCATCACATTCAAAATTCAACACAGACCAACCAGCTAGATTTTTGTCAGTCAGCTTTTGCATATTCTGATAAATACCTTCATTTATTAGTTTGGAGGTAATAGTAAGAATGTTTTTCTCATAAGAAAAGGCAAGATAGATTTCATTTGTAACAGACCTTACATCTCCCAATAGCGTAACATGAACTGAAGATGATTCCAAAAATTTCGCAAATATTTTCAAAAATGAGCTCTGATGTTCGTTGACCCCTGATTCATTGACTTTAAAACTGCTGATCTGGGCCCTAGTATTTATAAGACTTGTGAATAAATCCTGAACAAGTCTTTTGATGATATCCAAAGCTTTCGATGACGTGCCATCTTTATCAAATTTTTTAAACAAATTGACTGTAAAATTTATCAATGACAACCACATCTTCTCATTAACTGAAAGCTCACTTGAAACTCTAGTTTGAGTGGTTGATCCTTCATGATTTGATATGTTGATACCCAATAGTAAATACTTCCAAAGTTTTGATTCAACAGATTGGAATTTACCTTTTTCATAATCTGCTTGCAAAGTGGACAAGTTGTTCACTAATTTTTGCATATAATCCAATACTTCACTCAAAGCATCCTCATATCGATCTTGTTGTTTGTATAGGTAAACCAAAGTATCAACGGCCTCATTCTCCTTGAGGGAGTCAACACATTTTTTGAAATCAAAGTCTGACAGACTTAATGATTTCACATAAGATTCCAACTCCTTTTTATCGAATTTGGCAAGAGTTCCGATGTATTCATCACGTTCTTCCTTAGACATTTTGAATTGACCATTTTCCTCTAAGTTTGATAATGAAGATAAATAAAGGTGTTTGAGATGAAGATCATCTAATTTCAAAACAAGTTTATGAGATTTGGGTGAATAAACATTCAAAATTTTGACAATTTTGTGGGTATTAGCTTCAATCAAATCAGCAAAATTATCATTGACAACTTTTTCAACATTGGCCCTTTCTTTTGGTTTATTCTCAGTTGATCTAAAACATCTTTCCAAAATGTCATCAGTAGTTTCTATTGAGTTTGACTTGTTACTCTTTAGCCATAAGCTCAAAACATCTGCATACTTTTGGTCATTCAAGTATAGATTCATCAAGACATCAGTAAATCCAGCATTTTGAAAAGTGCTCAAAAGTTCATCCCTATTTGAAGGTTGATAGACAGATAACAAGCTTTGTAAACTAAGCTCACAATCTTCTTTCAAGTCATCACCTTCATATGAGCACAATTTCTGAATTGAACTCTCTAAGACACTTTCTGAGAGTCTGATAAATTGTTGAAATTTTGGATAGTTTCTTGCAATGAAAATCGATAAACTTAATTGATCTTCAAAACTAAACTCATTTTGATTGTAGATTTCAATCAATATCTCTATGATGAATTGTCTGTTGACTTTTAACTTGAAATCCTCATGAATAATTTCATCATCATTCAACAATGAATCTTCAAAGCACTCGTTCAATGCCGACAAAAAGGAACTTGAATCAAATCTCAACAATAACAACAAGTAGGGAAACTTTTCATTATTTTCAGACTTTACTTCAATCAATGATCCACCTTGCTTAGGCCAAGTAATGGCCATACCGTTAAATAAAACGTAGTATAATGACAATTTTGCTTCATAGGCTCTTGAATCCTCAATCAAATTCTCCGTTGGGTATTGTCTTCCTGTAAGTGTATATGCCAAATAACTGAAAACTTTATAAGAATCCTCTTTACCTTCTTGAATGTCTTTGACAAAGTCCACAAATGGTGTGATGTAATCATTCAACAAGTTATTCCAAATAAATATAAAGCTATCTCTCAAATTGTTTTTCTGTAAAAGGCTAATGGTGAAATCTATATCCAAGCTCTTGATATCTAAAAGACAAATCAATTGTTCTAGAACCTCTGTTTTCCCTGCTGAGCTATAATAAGCAACCATATCTTTGAGTACTATTGGACTCAATGAGGTGATCAACCCACCCAATATGAATGGTTCCAGAGATTCAAAGAAATAGTCAACGTGATTGTTCACTTTGAAAGTTTCGTAAAAATCTTCATAAACAACCGAGTCAGCATGAATAGATATCAAGGCTTTAATTGAAGTGTATAAAAAATCTTTGACAACGGTATCTTCTTCATTGTTTAACCTTTCTGGGGTCAAAATATGTGTAGCTGAAGCCTTGACAATATCCACCAAATAACGAAGCACAATCTTTTGTCTATCATTGAATTCACGAGGCAATCCAACAACATCTAAATCACCCACACCAGCATAAAATTTTCTCGCTTTTTCTATGGCTTCAATGTACTGACCCCTGTTAACTTTTTCATACAAGACATCCATCCAGTTTGGAGTTGATCCAATGAAAATTTCATATTTCCCAACAAGAAACATTTTTCCCTTGTAGATTCTATATGAGCTATTGAAGTTATTTGTTAATGTGGAGTGTGTGGGCATTCTAGAGTAAATATCATTTTTATAAATATGTCTTGAAAGTAAATCTATTGATGCAGAAACTTTCATTGTTCTTTCAGTGATCAATATCAGTTGCTGAGTTGTTGTTATTAGTCCAATAACTGAATGACTAACCCATTGAACTCCCAGTATTGCTTCATCACACAACCACCTCTTTTTTGAATCAAACTGCAGATGTTCACCATAGTTTGTAACCTCCAACACAGTCAAAACATTAGACCAACAATATGCAAGTTTTGCAGGGGACTTGACACCATTCTTGTGTAAGAATGCTGGGAACCAAGAAAGGCAGCCTGTTTTACCTACAGACTGATCAATAACTTTTGGTTTGCCCACTTTGAACTGTGTCTTTATGTTGTTTGAAGTGGATATTATAACTAATGCACTCGAGCTTAGGATAGCAACGAGACCCTGAGCGTCCAAAAGCTCAACAGATGGACCCAGAGGTAGGGCTGTACATCCAAAAACCGTGGTTGGTCTTCGTAGTTGTATATCTTCATATCTTCCAAGTATCTTTCTAGTCCCAACAGTTACTCCTAGAACACCTCTATTACACTGGTGATAAAAAACCAATCCATTAACATCACTTGAGATTAAAACAGTATGTCTTTTACCGACAAATGTAAGATTATTGACTATTGAACCAGCAACATGGCCATCACTATGCATATTTGTATCATTTAATGGTTGAATATGGCAAAGTGGTTTAGAAGATGTCCTGATATTCCATAAAAACACATCACCACTTTCAAAACCACACGCAACATGTGTTGAATCCAAAGACATTGCAATTGAAGTTATGCTACCGCAGGTCATAGCCTTTGTGTTCTTACCTAAAGAATGTAACAAATTTTGATGATAATCAAATATTAGAATATAACCTTTTGAAGTACCTATAGCCACCACATCTCCTGGAACAATACATGTTGGGTCTCCGTAAAGTGTCTTAGCTTTTCCATCATGTAGACATCCATTGAGTTTTTGTAAATTGACCCACTTGATCGATGTTATATTGGCTTCTTCATGATTATCTTCATCGTCTTGATGTAGATCTAGCGTATGTGTTTCTCTTGCCTTGTCGCTAAACCGACTTGTCAAACGCTCGTCAAATCTTCGACTTCTGGATATAGATGAGTTTAAAGATGAGTTGGAAGGGAAACGAGGGCTTCCAAATGTATGTCTCTTTATTGATTTAGTTGGGGTGGCTCTGAATGTTGAACCACTTTGGAAAGATGCTGTATCTGGAATAAAGGAAACCTCTTCAATGTTCTTTCTGGGCGTTGAGTTATTGGAAACAGAGGCTGACATTGCACTCAAACGACCCACTCTATGGTTGTATTGGGCGTTTTAAAAGATTGATTGTTCAATTGTTGTCTTCTTTTAATCACAGTCAAAAAGGGCGTGTTGAGTGGCCATATCGGGTCAAATAAATTTTGTAACTGGAGGTTGAACTTGAACATTTAAAATGAGCTTGATTTTAGTTGACTGAACAGAAACCAAACCAACCACCTTGTTTTTGCTATAGATTCAAGATGGTACGGGTATTTTCAGCTAAAAGAGGTTTGCTCTCCTGTCAAAAGCTGAGCAAAAATGGCCCAAGAGCACTGTTTTCCACATCGTTTCCAAAATCAAATAATAATGAAGATTTAGAGAAAGTCAAGATATTGATAGAGCAAAAGATGGCTGAATTGAAGAGAGCCGAACAAAAGAGAATAGAGGATGAAAAAGTATGTGCTATTGTGGTTTTTTCGTAAAGGTTACCGTACTAACTTTCCCCAGAAACCAAAATTATCAGATTTCACAAGACCAATAGTGACAACATTGATCATAGGGTCCATAACCTATTTAAGTCTCCATTGGTTATGGTGGCATTTAGAGTACAAAGAACGTGAAATAGTGTTGAAAGGTATGTACATGCAACGCAAAATATCGAAGGTATCCTACTAACAACAGTAACAGAGGAGATGAAATCTAAAGAAGATGAACTAGCAGCCTTGCTTCAGGGACAAGATACGCCAAAACAAACAGCTGGAAAGAAGTCATGGTTTAGATTTTGGAGCACGAATTAATGACTTATAAATGCTTGTAAATACATAATAAAGAATTCTAGAGGGTTAACTAGTACAAAACAATATGTAGATTCTTGAAAAGCTCAAATGACCGAACCAAAAAGCCTTTCTGCGAGACTCAAGGCTAAGGAGAAATCAGCTAATACCAGCTCCCTGAACCCACCAATAAACTTATTTAAATCACTCCGCAATATTATACCATCACACTATAAAGCGTTGATTTCTGAGGGAACCAGTTTATATTTCCGACTCATCACGTGAAAATGGCCTCGGAGATGACTTTCTCAAAGCAAATCCAGTTCTCGGATAAGCTTTCTGAGGATTTCTAAACAATATCTTCAAATAAACCCATTTCTTTGATCCTAGTAAAGATAGAATCTATGAATTATCATACCTAAAGTGACAATGCTTAGAGGATTAAATAAAAACCTTGTCAAAAACCTGACAAATCAAAGAAGATATGCATCTGTTCGTTCTTCATTACCAACTGTGATTGGTATTGATCTTGGTACAACCAATTCAGCAGTTGCTGTTATGGAAGGTAAAGAGGCAAGAATCTTAGAGAATGATGAAGGCCAAAGAACCACTCCTTCAATTGTTGCATTTGATAAACATGGAGATATGTTGGTTGGTAATGCCGCTAAGAGACAAGCTGTCTTGAATACTGAAAATACCTTTTATGCAACCAAGAGATTAATTGGTAGAAGATTTGATGATGATGAAACAAAATTTGATTTAAACCATTTCCCATATAAGATCGTTGAAAATGATAATGGTGATGCCTGGGTTGAAAGCTTTGGTAAAAAATATTCTCCATCACAGATTGGTGGATTTATATTGAAGAAGATGAAAGAAACTGCGGAATCACAATTGGCACAAAATGTGAAAAATGCTGTTGTTACAGTTCCTGCCTATTTCAATGATTCTCAAAGACAAGCCACTAAAGATGCTGGACAGATTGCAGGATTGAACGTGTTGAGAGTTGTCAATGAACCAACAGCTGCTGCACTAGCTTATGGATTAGATAAGACTAATGATGGTCTAGTGGCAGTTTATGATCTCGGTGGGGGTACTTTTGATATTTCAATTTTGGATATTGAGGATGGTGTTTTTGAAGTTAGAGCAACTAATGGTGATACTCATTTAGGTGGTGAGGATTTTGACATTTTGTTGGTTCAATTTATCTTGTCAGATTTTAAACACAAAACTGGTATTGATTTATCTAGTGAACCTGATAAAGTTCAAAGAATAAGGGAAGCTGCTGAAAGAGCCAAAATTGATTTATCCCATGTCAAAGAAACTACTATCGATTTACCATTTATAAAAGATACCCATCATATTTCTATAAGCTTGACAGAAGATGAATTGGATCAAATGAGTTTCCATCTAATTTCTAAAACTATTGATCCTGTTAAAAAAGCATTGAAAGATGCAGATTTGTCGAAGAAGGAGATTGATGAAATCATTCTTGTTGGTGGTATGACTAGAATGCCAAAAATTAGAAAAACAGTTGAGGAAATCTTTGGTAAAAAGCCAAGTACAGCAGTCAATCCAGATGAAGCGGTTGCTCTTGGTGCTGCCATCCAAGGTGGTGTTTTAAGTGGTGCAATTAAAGATGTTTTGTTATTGGATGTTACACCTTTGACATTAGGTATAGAGACCTATGGGGGTGTTTACTCACCATTGATTCCAAGAAACACTACAGTTCCTGTGAAAAAGACTGAAATCTACTCTACAGGTGTTGATAATCAAACAGGTGTTGAGATTAGAGTTTTCCAAGGTGAAAGAGGGTTAGTCCAGGATAATAAGTTGATTGGTAATTTTAAATTGAGTGGGATTCCACCATTGCCTAAAGGTGTGCCACAAGTTGAGGTTTCATTTGATATTGATGCTGATGGTATAATCAATGTTTCTGCACGCGAAAAAACATCTGGTAAAGAAACAAGTATAACGGTCATTGGGAACTCTGGTTTGACAGAAGAAGAAATTCAAAAAATGATTCAAGAAGGTGAACAAAATAAGGATACAGATAAAGCTAAAAGACAAAAAGTTGAAGCAGCCACTAATGCAGAGCTTGTTGTGAATGATACTGAAATGGCAATGGGTTTAGCTTTTGGTGATGTTTTGAAAGCTGACCCTGACTATCCGGAATTGGAGAACAAAATCAAAGATGCTAAGAATGCTATTCAATCAGCAAGAAATGGGGGTGATGTAGAAGTTGCAGATATTAAAAATATATCAAAAGAACTACAGGAGCTTTCGATAAAGATTTTCCAAAGAGTTGCAAGAAAACAAAATGAAGCCAAGCAACAATGAATGTGTATAAAATCATTCAATCTGTATATATTGTATTAACGTCTCTTGTAGTCCCTAGGAACGAAATCACTTCCTATTATGGGTTCCAAGGCGATTGGCAACCATTTTGATGCATCACCTATAAATCCCCAATTCTTGTCTTTTTTAATCTGTTCCATATCTATCTCTGTATTGAAGACTGCCACTTTACCACCTCTCTTTTGCACTCTTTCAACATAACCCATAGCTGGCCACACAGTCCCACTAGTTCCTATAACTAGTACCAAGTCAATCTTGTTATTTATCAAAAATTCATCGGCAGTATCAACAGCTTTCAATGGTAAAGATTCACCAAACCATACTACACCAGGTCTCAATAAACCCTCTTTACATTCAGGACAATGTGGTAAATCTTTTTCAGGGATTGATTGAACAGGTTTAATATCTGGGGATGAACCAGTTGAGGCGATTGAAGTATGGCTTTTGGTTCTTTCTAAAGCGTCATCAGTCCTTGCTCTTTTCTTTGATTCTTCCTTATCATTTTGATCATTCAATTTTCTCTTCTTAGGGAATTCATCTTCTGAACCTTCTAACGCTGGTGTTAAAGGATGTTGTCTATTATCTTGGTCAATATGGTTGCAAAAAAAATTTGTACACTTCAAAGTGAATAAAGATCCATGTAATTCCAACAATGTATCTTTATCATGACCAGCTCTAGTTGATAATCCATCAACATTTTGAGTCAAAGTTAAAAACTTTCCATTCCTCCTTTTACTCAATTCAGCCAAAGCATAATGTCCTCTATTAGGCTTTGCTTTCAACGCATTGTAGCGTCTTGCACTATAAAACTGCCACACGAGTCCAGGATCAAAGTGGAATGCATCTGGAGTAGCCAGATCAATTGGCGAGAAGTTTCTCCAAATACCACCGGCACCTCTGAATGTAGAAAGCCCGGAGGAGGCTGATAGCCCAGCACCCACAACTGCTAAAATGTTGTTTGCTTGCAAGAGATAATCATGGAAGGATTCAAGATCGGAGGATTCAGCCTTGTTCACGCCATTGTCCATGGTGTTGTTGTAGTTCAGAAAGCGACGGTTGTGGTGGTGGTAGCAGCTGCCAAAAGAGACATTCTTCAGTCTCTGAACCCTTTTCAAGAACGAAAACACTTTTAAACTGCTGTTCTGGATCCTTTTGATGCTGTTTTTGCTGGTTCACAGGTTTTGAAATCTCTTTTTTTGCCTTCGCGAAAATGTTCAGGAAAAAAGTTGAACGAAAAAAAAAACATCAACAAAACAAAAACACCAAAAAAGTCAGATTTTCTTGATAGCGTGTGGAACAGATCAAAAGCCATCATATCAACAATCCTCAGCAATGTCCAACTTGGCAAAGAGAATCAAGCTCTCGTTCGACTACATCTACGAGATCAAAGATGATGTCACCAACGAACCAATTGCCCCTATCTTCAACACGATGCCTGACAAAAAGTTGTATCCAGATTATTACGACATCATAACAACACCAACTTCATTAAATTCCATCAAAAAAAGACTAAATGCTTACACTACACCTAACGAGTTCATCAAGGATCTTGCACAAATCGTTTGGAACGCGAAAACTTATAATGAACAAGGCTCTTTTGTTTACAGATTTGCTGAAAAATTGGATAATTTCATCTTATCCAATGTTATACCCAAATTTAAGAAATTGGGATACGATGTCGTTTACCCAAATTTAGGACCAAATGATCCAACTGCTGCTATTAGCACCACTGCAACTAGCGTTGCTACAACTCCACAACCAAGAAATGATCAACTTCATCCTCACCATGAAGAAGAATACAATAGTGAAGAGGAATCTTCAAAACCGAAAAGACCAGTTCCAACTAGTGTCAACTCCACTAAAGATCAATCATACAAAAGAGGTAGACCTCCAGTTATTGATAAACCATTTGAACAACGTATCAAAAACATTTTGAGATCCCTAAGACGTGAAAGGGATGCTTCAGGTCAATTAATGTCTGCACCTTTTGAGAAATTATTAGATATAAGAGAATATCCAGAATATTTTAATGAAATTAGAAACCCAATCTCCTTAGATGAAATCAAAAAGAAGATCAAACAAAGAAAGTATAAAGATGTTGATACATTTGTTAAAGATTGTAAATTGATGTTTGATAATTGTAAAGAATATTATAAAGGATTTAAGGAAGAATATGTTCAAAATGCTATAGCTTTAGAAAGTGCGTTCAATAGATTTGTGGAAATTGAAATTAAAAGACCAGATGCTGATTTCATCACTGCTGATTCTTTGAAAATTCCTTTGGATCAATTAGAATTACATGGTTCATTATTCAAGATTGGTGATTGGATCTTGATAAACAATCCAAATGATCCTTCGAAGCCTATTGTTTCACAACTATTTAGAATATGGCAAACACAAGATGGTCAACGCTGGATCAATGTTTGTTGGTATTTAAGACCAGAACAAACAGTTCATAGAGTTGATCGTTTATTCTATGAAAATGAAGTTTTCAAATCAGGTCAATATAGAGATCATTTAGCTGATGAAATCATTGGGAAATGTTATGTTGCATATTTCACACGTTATCAAAGAGGTGATCCAGCAATAAATTTTGAAGGTCCATTATTTATTTGTGAATTTAGATATAATGATAATGATAAAAATTTCAACAAGATTAGAACTTGGAAAGCCTGTTTACCTGATGAAGTTCGTGATCATGAAGATCCAATCACACCATTACCAAACTTACGTCGTTTCAAAAAATATGAATCCCCATTAAAACATTTATTACCACCTAATGCCACACCAAATATGCCAATCCCAGAACCTACAATCGGTGCAGCAAATGCGCCACCATTACATGGTGCAGTTTACATAAGGGATATTGATGAAACTGATGATTTGGGTCAATATTCAACAAGTCGTATTTGTCCAAAATATATCATTAGACCAAATGATCCAATTAGTGCAGATTCTCCATCAAATATCACAACACCAATTGTTAATTATACAAGAAATACAGTCCCTGCTGCTCAACCACAATCTAATCTGTACCATGCAGTGCCAACATATGTTCCAACTTCAACTGCCCCATCTTTTACCATCCCAATAAGTATTGAAAAAGATGTAAAGGGTTTATTGAAGATGGATCTTTCAAACAATAGAAGAAGATTAGCAGGGATAACCTCTGATGTTATTAGTGAAGGTCCATTGATTTGGTTTAGAGCTCCAGGTGTCAATATTGGTGAAAGATTTAAACATGAATTACCAATTGTTGGGGCGAATAGAATTTTGAAAAAACGTGGATTGGAAGATGAAGAAAGTGATAATGAAGATGAAGTACAACAAAGTCATGGTGTAACGTTGGGTCATAGTGCCAAATATTTAGCCCACAAATTACAAAAACAAAATATTGTATAAAAAATATAGATGATTTTTGGAATCTACAAATATTTGTAAAGAACGACCAAATTTTAACCTTATTGAAACCCTATATAGTATAATATACAAACTAAACTGTCCAGACAATTTTTTTCCATAAACAAACAATTCATATTTTTTTTTTCATCAAAGTGATTAATTATCACTGAAAATACCCCAGTATTGTTCAACATTATATTTACCAGGACTTTTCCATAAATCATCATAAGTAGTAAACAAAACAACTTGATCACCACAACTGTCAATGATACTTTTCAAGGCTTTTTCTTGGTTATCCTTAGAAGGAACCGCACTACCATAAGTATCACCTTTTGTTGGCCAACCGGTTTCAGTAATCAAAACAGATTTATCACCACCACATTTACTCTTGATGTTTGAAATTTGTTTTTGTAAGAAATCACCAGCACCTGAAGCATCAACGTTACCATCCCAGAATGGATGAGAGTTAACTGCAATATAATCTGAATATTGACACAATTCATCATTATTTTGCACAGCGACTAAAGTATCAACACTGACAATCTTTCCTGAATAACCAGCACTTTTCAAAGCGGATCTGGCAGTATCGATAGCGGTTTTAATATCTGATGGTTTTGATTCACCAGAATTGACCAATTCATTACCGATGGAGACGGTATGGATGTTATCCCAACCCCCATCAACGTTTTTAACAGCAGAGGATAAAGTATCAACAGCATCTTGGATTTTGTTGATGTGATAAATACCTGCAAATAATTTTTGGGAAGAACCTTTAGCAGCCAAGACGTTTTCCACACCTGAACAATCAGTGTCGTATAAACGGATTAAATCAAAATCTTTCAATTTGGCAATATCTGATTTGATAGTGGATGCATCCTTACAGGAACCTGAATTGGTGTATGGAGAATAAGTGATACCTTTGGCACCTGAACCAGCACCTGAACCACCAGAACCACCGGATGATGATGAAGATGATGAAGATTGGGAAGCTGATGAAGAGCCAGAGTTTGAGCCAGAGCTAGATGATGATGGAGCAGCAGTTGCTGATGAGGAGCCACTTAATAAGACAGTTTGGAATGAAGAACCAGATAATGAATTATCAGGTGATGATGAGACAGCACTTTGGGTTTGAGAGACAGCACGGTCAACAGGTTTACTGACAACTTGGGTTTCATAGACGGTGACAACGTTTAATTGGGCATCTCTTTTATGTTGATGATGGTCATGGATTGGGGTTGTTAAGGCGATTGAAGCCAATGAGGATAGTATAACGAGTGATAATTTCATAATCAAAAAAGGAACGACTTGGGTATAAATGAATGTGTTTTTGAAATTATTTTAACCCCCGTTGGTTTGTATGTAGTAAAAGAAATGATCATGATTGATTTTAGATTGAACTAGGATATGACTAGATATTTATATTTGAAAATGAGCCATGTTTTTTTTTCCCTTTCCAGGGGAGTGGTCTAGATGTGAGTGTGTACTCAGAGAGAGTAAGGTACGGAGTAAACATGAGAGGTTGTATGCGAAGATCTGTGATTTGAAGATACACGTTAACTTTTGAAAGAAATTTTAACAAGGACGCGTCAGAAAACAGTTTCATGCATCTCACGGAATTGGCCAAAATCTTTTTCGAAAAAGGATTGTTTCAAGATTGTAAGAGATCCTGGAATAGTACCATAATTCAAACCAGATGAAAAAAGTATTCAATCAATTAATAGCCTATATATCATCTAAGGTGGTATCTAAACTCACTGATTATCCTTTTGTTTATTTACCTGTAACTCTTTTCAGTTTTCAAGGAGTAGGCTATGAAAAAGGAGTCTCCGAAACGTACATCAAACAGACCAAATTTTTGTTTTCTGAACCGCGACAGACGCGTTGTAAATGAAAAAACACAGACATCAACAACAAAACATGATTTTTAACGAGATATAGGTTTCTTCTCCTTTGATTCGATCTAGTTTGATTGTGTGCAGGCAAGTGATACATATTATCCTTTCTTGGTAGGAACTTGATGTATCATGACAGGGGTTTGTTACAACTTGATATTAGAGTTGGACAGGGGTATGATGAAAGTTTGAAACAGAAGAGGTCTATTAATTAATGATAAATAGCAAAGACGTATCATGATCGACTATGGGTTAGTGTAAGCTAGTGACAAGTCAACTAAGCTTTAGCTTCAGTCGATAGTGGCCAGGTTTTTTGAGATTTTAACTACCTGCTTAGATGCTTAGGTCTGTCAAAATCATTGAGTTGACTAGTGTTCACCGTTTTGAATCCAGACTTCGGGGCTTTGAGCTTCTTTCTCGACAGCTATACCAATTAGAATTTAGTAACTGATGTATGTATACCTCTGGTACGCTGCTATTGCCCATAGCTTTTGAATGAGAACGTTGTAAACTTGTTGAAGTAAGTTGAAGTTGAACAAAGTATGAAATTCAACGGTACTTGATCCAACTTGACCTTTGAACTTTAAAACCCTTTGAGCGTTCACCTCTTGATTCTTGATCTAGAATCAGTAAATGGCTTAATCAGCAAATTGAAAGCCTTTTACAACTTCAGGATCATGATTATTTCCCAAAAGAGGTTTAATTATTTAATTCGTTCAACAGTACCTGACATCATACAGAAATTTTTCAACTTTTTTTTTTACGCGATTTGTCGAAAAAAAATTAATCATGCTGAGATCATGTTGTTGCGCTTGTGCACATTTTCATCCAGTTTTTTTGAAAAGCTGAACAACCTTGTTTGATTAGTAGGAAAAGTTTAAAGTGTTCTAGCCAAATTGTTTCACAGTACTTAGCTTGTCATATTCATTACTTTTCCTGATCTGGTAAAAAACCGTTATAGGCCGAAGATCATCAATGTTAACTTTATTCATGAAAGAAGTTTTATAGAAGTTATAAGAAGTATACGATACAGCCATATAACTACTTATAGTACTATTTAAAAGTTGGAAAGTACAAGATCAACATCTCAGAGTTGAAGCATTGATGAAATTGGACCAAAGAAAAGACAACCATCAATCCAGCTTCAACAACGTCTTGGTGGTTCTAGATTCACTTAGTCTAGGTTGATTCAATGGCACTGAGACAAGAACATGAATTAACTTCACTAATTTCTTCCCATCACTTCATATAAACTACCCTACACTACTCAACTAGTTCTAGATCAAGATTTGTATCGATCTAGAGTTTAGACTTTTGAAATTTCTGAGGCAGACACACGAAAAAAAAATTGAATTCGCGAATAGATCAGAAAAAGAAAAGTTGTTAGGTGATAGATTAATAAGAAGGATTGAGAATATCAAGAGAGTATTGAGAGTTATCAAGATAATAATATGAACTCTTTATCTATCTAGATGTTAAGATTGTAGACTATTTCATGTTAGAAACAATTGAACTTTACTTTGAACGGCTAGACCAACTTGAGTTCATTTCTACGCTTCTTATCGTGCTGACAGCCAAATTAGTTGAAACTGTAGATAACGAGATGACCTTTGATGGGTTGGCTACACATGAGCTTCCACTTATGAAAAGTTGATATTGATACTGATGAGATTGATAAAGATCATTAATCATATGGTTACACGTGTAGTTAATTAGAAAATTGTACTAAACTTCTTATCAGTGATCACCAGTCACACTAGTACAAAGATGATAGGGTCTTTTCAACAGAGACGAGGACGTAACGAGTTAATAATATTGAGCCAATAGGATGATGACACCCGTATATTATTCATATTCCTTTAATTACTCCCATGTGAAATCTTTCCCCCATAGTTAATTCCTCGGATGTACTGGTGATTGATGGTGATGGTGATGGTCAGGCAAGTTGTATGCAGCTAATTAATATCGGCCGAAGAGGTGGATGCTATTATCAAGATTGATTAGGTGTAATGATCTGTGATTGATTGCACTAGATTCTATTCCATTGATAGTTGTAGTTGTAGTTCTTGATCATAGCTTTCCAAAGACTCCAGTATGTGATAGGCTAATACGAATATGACTCCTTGAGGGAGTTCGGATCATTGAATCGGTGAATCGTGATGGTGCTTCTCCGAGTGTTGCGTAACGTCATGGCCGTAAGTAATAACCATCAAGTAACAACTATTAACTAATTAACAACCATCAACTAACTAACTAACTAACTAACTAACTAACTATGGTCTAACCATCCAATAAGCAACAGATCCACCACTTGCTCTCGTCTGACTAATTTCTTCCATAAAATTCTGACACCTTCTCGTGCTTTGCCACGAGCAACACTCACCACAGCAAGTCATTATTAAGCACACTACATCATCCACAAACAAAATATATAAAAGCCATCAACATTTCCATCTTTGAAATCAACTTTCTTTTCTTCTCATCATCATAAATCAACCAAATATTATTTACAATGCCTCTTGTCATCAACACTGCTCCAGTCGAATTAACAACCACTGAAGGTTACAACGAATTCATCAAATCTCCACTATGCAATGAACATTCAACCATTTTCCCAAATGAAACAAGTGATCAAGGTTATGTCTATGTAAATGATGAAGTTGTTGCCATTGTTCGTGGTGAAGCTAGAGATTCTTTATTCAACTATACTAGTTCTAATCTGGTTAGAGATGATAAAGAATCTGTCACTTTAAGAAATTGAGATTGTTAGCCGCTGTCATGGCTTTTTGATGGGATCAAGCCTTCTTGATTGATCATCTATTATTATTATGAGTTTACGTTATTATTATCATTTATACATTATATCATGGGGATTCTGGGTTTCAAGAATCAATGCATTAGTTGTTTATTTTCATTTTACAAATCAAGGATATTTATATCAGTTAGATCATCAGGTTCAATTTGACTTCAAATAGTTTCAATTGATTGATTGGATTGGTTATACCATTATTATTTCATATTCCAGATTGCTTACATAGCTGGTTGTCATCCAGCTTTGATCTAGATTGTTTCTGTCATCAGTTTTACGAAGGTGTTCATTACATTATTATTAGTTGTTTAGAGGGTTTTACATAAAACATTATCAATATTACGGGTCATTCGCTTGGTTTTTTTAGTTTAAAAGATTGTAGAAGAGAGCGTTTAACATTAGAGAAGTAGAGTATCAAAACGTCATAGTCGAGGCTGAGATACTAATACTAATACTAATTACATTCATTGATTAATTGGTTAATAAGACGTATTCTAGTTGTAATGTTCTGGATCCCAATTCAATCTGGAGTTGACAGAACCGTTTCCGCAAATCAAAATGACAAATCAACAAGAACCAGAACAATGCAAATACACAACGGATAGTCAATTCCATACTACTGACTAATGCACGTAATAAGTAATTTCACCCAGTTCATTTACCCATGTCATTGTTCCCATCACAATAACACCAGGTACATTGTGGGTAAATTAATAGTGGGAATAATAATAATTTTTTTGGGGTCTCTGGAAATACTTTTTGCCATTCCTAGAACAAGACATAATTAACAGTCATCAATATAAAACCAATCTAAAATATCCAATTCTTTTCAATCCATCATAATGATCTTAACCACCATCTCAAAATGTCATTACCATACACCCCATTAGACCAAATCCCTTCAATCGTCTCAAGTCTTCATGAATCATTCCACTCCCATGCAAAACTAGACTCAATCCAATACCGTTTAAAACAACTACGCATCCTATACCATGCAATCCATTCAAACGAGGATGCAATCTGTGAAGCCATAAAACTCGACCTCAACAGACCTATCCAAGATACAAAATTCCTTGAATTTGATGTTTTTTATTCAGAAATCTTGGACATTATTGCAAATTTAGAATCATGGTCCAAACCTACACCAGTGGATGATGTCCCCAAGATTATCTCATTTGCTTCACCAAAAATTGAAAGAATCCCACTAGGTACCGTTTTGATAATTTCTCCATTCAACGTCCCTATGCTATTGGCATTACAACCAATAGTTGGTGCCCTATGTGGTGGTAATACAATGGTTTTAAAACAATCGGAATTCGTGCCAAATACTGCTTTGATTTTGTCTAAAATCTTGACAAGGGCTTTGGATTCAGATATTTTCAAAGTTGTTAATGGGGCTATTGATGAAACTACTGTGTTGTTGGAGCAAAAATTCGACAAGATCTTGTATACAGGTTCTTCACAAGTTGGTCGTATTGTGGCAAAAGCTGCATCCAAGAACCTGACTCCATGTTTGTTGGAATTGGGTGGTAAGACTCCTGTGTATGTCGGGGCAAGTGTGGAGGATTCTTTGGAGGTTGTTACAAAGAGAATCATGTTTACTAAATTTATCAATGCTGGTCAAGTTTGTCTTGCTGCTGATTATTTATTAGTTGATGAGAAAATTTATGACAAGTTTATTAAAACATTGTTGAAAACTGTTGATGAATATTTCAAAGGTGTGGATTCTAAAAATTTCACTCATATTATTCATGAAAGAAGTTGGGAAAGATTGAATTCAATGATTAAATCAACAAAGGGTCAAATCATCTTTGGTGGTAAGAATTCTAATCGTGCTTTGAAATATATCGAGCCAACAATTATTAAAAATGTTGATTTCAATGATTCTACAATGAAGGAGGAAATCTTTGGACCAATCTTACCAATCATTAAAATTTCAAACATTTTTGAAACCATTGATGAGATTAAATCAAGACATGACACTCCATTATCAATGAATATATATTCTCATGATGCCTCAGAGGTCCACTATTTGAGAACTCATATAAGATCAGGTGCCTTGATAATCAACGATGGTATGATGCATGTTGCTATTCATTCACTACCATTTGGTGGGATTGGTGAATCTGGATATGGTGCATATCATGGGATCCACTCTTTCAAGAGTTTTACTCATGAACGTGCAATCTTGGAACATCCTTTCTGGTGTGATAAATTTTGGACTGATAAGTTTATCAAGATTGTTGATATTGAAAATACTTGGAGAGGTAGTAAACATTTACCACAATTACCAGGGAAAGATGTTGATTTTGATGCAAATGGTGAAGTTATTAAAAAGCCAATTGATGAAAAGGTTTGGAAATTAGGTGCTGTGGGCGTTGTTGTCGCAGGTGTTGTTGCTTATTGTTATGGACTTGTTTTGTAAGCTGTGTATTGTAAAAAGATATTCTTTGCAGTACTTTCTGTAGAATTCATGACAACATAAAACTAGTTATTCAATTGCCTAAGATTAATTCAACTCATACTATTCTTCACTTTAAACTTCATGACATATTGTGTACTCCAATCTCTTCACTGCTTCGCGCTTAACCGGATTTAATAGCGCAGGCAAAAAAGGTATTTTATAAAAGACATCATGGGGAACCAAATACAAACAAACAAACAACAATTAATCAAATCACAAAAGAATTGCCTTCCAAAGATGTCCAACGTCTTAGAATACACTCCAGTTGATGATATTCCATCAATTGTCACCTCATTGCACAAATCATTCCGTGCCAATCCAAACAGATCTTTAGAATATCGTTTAAACCAATTACGGAACCTATACTATGCCATAAAGGATAATGAAGAATTATTAGTGAGGGTATTGAAAAAAGATTTAAACAGACCTGAAGGTGACACTCAACTATTAGAAATAACTCCATTATACATTGAAATCTTGACCACCATCAATAATTTATCAAAATGGATGAAACCAACATCTGCCAAAAATGTTGATTTACTATATTACTTCACTTCACCAAAAATTGCAAAGATTCCCCTAGGTACCGTTCTAATCATTGGTCCATTCAACTTCCCATATTTGACAACCTTGGCTCCCTTAGTTGGCTCAATCGCAGCTGGTAATACAACAGTCTTTAAACAATCTGAACAAATCCCATACACCTCACAAACTTTAGGAACGATATTGACAGATGCCCTAGATCCAAAAATTTTTCAAATCGTTCAAGGTGGTATTGAAGAGACAACTGTGTTGTTGAATCAAAAATTTGACAAGATCATATATACAGGATCGGGGAAAGTTGGTCGTATCATTGCTTCAAAAGCCGCTGAAACTTTAACACCAACTATATTAGAATTAGGTGGGAAATCTCCAGCTTTTGTTACACCAAGTGTTCAACCTAAAGATTTGAAAACTGTTTGTAAAAGAATTGCATTCACTAGGTTCGCTAATGCGGGACAAATTTGTGTCTCCACGGATTATTGTATTGTTCATGATTCCTTATATGATGAATTTGTTGATATGATGAAATTGGTTATTAAAGAACTATACGATGTTGATGAAACAAATTCAACAAAATTGGTTAACAAGAATGCATGGGATCGTGTTATGAATATAATTAGAAACACTAAAAGTGATGTTGTCCTTGGTGGTGATGGTGATCGTGAAGCTAGATTCATTCAACCAACTTTATTAACAAATGTCTCTTTTGATGATGCTTCTATGAAGGAGGAAATTTTCGGTCCTGTCTTGCCAGTTATAAAATATTCAGATTTACAACATAGTATTGATAATGTATTGGATATTGCAGATACCCCATTAGCACTATACATATATTCCAAATCTTCAAAAGAGATTGAAACAATATCTTCACAAATTAGATCAGGTGCACTTGTTGTTAATGATGGTGTAATCCACGGTGGGCTGGCATGTGTCCCATTCGGTGGTGTTGGAGAATCTGGATATGGTTCATATCATGGGAAATGGTCATTTGATGCATTTAGTCATGAAAGAGCTGTCTTGAAAAATCCATTTTGGACTGATATCTTGTTTGAATCGAAATATCCACCAATCACCAAGATGGATTTGAAATTGAGTAAATTTTTCTTGGTCCCAAGGAAATCATTCAAGAGAACTGGGAGAGTTCGAGCAAATAAATATGAATTCTTCATTAAAGTTTTATTTGTTGGTGTTGTTGGTGTTGCTGTTGGTTATTATAACTCATGATTTTTTTCATTTCAAGCTTTCGTCTATATGATTCAATTGTTGTTTTAGTTTCTCTTCACCGGCCCATGTAGCTTTCTTATTTATATTTATTGGTAAGATTGTGATGCCATTTGAATCTGCTTTACCAATTCTATCATCCAAGTGTTTGATCTCTTTCTTCAAATGAATTGATGAGAATTCTAAATCCGTGTAGAAGTTCTTGATATCATCTTGGAACTCCTTTTTGATTTTGGTTAATTCATCTCTATTTGATGCGTTTTTCTTTAAATTTGTCAAGTTTGTTAATGCTGATGATGAATGATTTAATACTGATACAAGTTTCTATGAGTGTTAGCACTTGAAAAGGAAAGTAAAAAGATCAATTGCACCTACCGTATCAATTTCATGTAAAGCTTCTAACCTTTCTTGAACGAATTGGTGCTGTTCTTCAGACATGTTGTAGTTTGTTCCTTGAACTATCTTGTACAATACCATTTGTTTACATTCACGATTTAACCCCATGAGGTACTCCCCCTCTGCCATCTTCAACGTGCCAGCATAGATTTGTGATGTCTGGATGTTTTCTCACAGTCACTTTCGTGATCTGGTAACAACACACCCGGTCTGATAGTTACTGTGATGCCATACAAACTGCTGTGTAAAACTTGTACCTAACAATGAAATCTGGATTGAATCGGTAAGAGACACACTTTTTACAACCGATTGTTCGCGCTTTGTTTTTCGAGCCCAGTGCGCTTGGTATCAGAGAGAGGATGAAAAATTTATTTCAACATCAACATTCTATCAAGAGATACTAGTTCTAATACATCAACAGTCAATTATACAATGTCTACCAAAGAAGTTCTTGTCTTAAGAGGTACCTTAGAAGGTCACAACGGTTGGGTTACTGCCTTAGCCACCACCCCAGCTCAACCAGATTTATTATTATCAGCTTCTCGTGATAAAACTTTAATCACCTGGCAATTAACCCGTGATGATCAACAGTATGGTGTCCCAAAGAAATCATTAAAAGGTCATTCACACATTGTCCAAGATGCTGTCATCTCCCCAGATGGTTTATTCGCTTTATCCGCTTCATGGGATAAAACTTTAAGATTATGGAACTTACAAACTGGTGTCTGTTCTCAAAGATTTGTTGGTCACAATGGTGATGTCTTATCTGTTTCAATTGCTAAAAACTCTAGACAAATTGTTTCAGCTTCCCGTGATAAAACCGTTAAAGTCTGGAACACCATTGGTAAATGTATGTCCACTTTAGTTGGTCACCAAGACTGGGTTTCCTCAGTTAGATTCTCCCCAGGTGATGCTCCAACTGTTATCTCTGCTGGTTGGGATAAATTAGTTAAAGTAAGTTTTATTAACAATTCAGGAATATGGGAATGGATTTTTTTTTAAACTAGATGATGTTAATTTATATTTGCTACTTCGGACGAGGCCTATCTAGCTTCGAATGAGACATATTTTAATCACCAAGATCTCTGATACTCTGTTCAAAAAAAGAAAACTTTCTCATATTCCACAATCATATTTTTGAATTTGGTTTACTAACAAGTTTTTTCTAGTCTTGGGACTTATCAAACTACCAATTAACTGCTGATTACATTGGTCACACTGGTTACGTTTCAACCATCACTATCTCCCCAGATGGAACTTTAGTTGCTTCAGCTGGTAAAGATGGTCAAATCATCTTATGGGATTTAAACACCCAAAAAACTTTATACACCTTAGCTGCTGGTGATGAAGTCCACGCTTTAGCTTTCTCTCCAAACAGATACTGGTTAACTGCTGCTACTGCTTCATCAATCAAAGTCTTCAACTTAGAAGAAAGAACTATTGTTGATGAATTAAAACCAGAATTCGCTACCTCTGGTAAAGCCCGTGATCCAGAAGCTATCTCATTAGCTTGGTCCGCTGATGGTCAAAACTTATTCGCTGGTTACACTGATTCAGTTATCCGTGTCTGGCAAGTCATGACCAGTAGTTAGATTCCCCTTTGACTACTAGTCGTTACTGTATAAAAAAATTATAATTTGTTCTTCATGGTTAAAAATGTTGTAGTTTATTTTTATATGCTAAATATTCTGTATTGTATAAATTATAGTTCAGTCTCACCAATTAATTCAATTGCCTTTGAATCACCAGCACTAATCTCTGGCATATCTAAAGCATCAGCAACACAGAGCCATGGACTTTTAGATCCACCCCATTTTAAAACTTCATTCTTGAACTTGTCACCTTTAGCTCTATCTAATGGATTCTCTGCAAATAAATGTAACCAAACTTTAGATGCAATAGCTCTATCTAATAAATATGAATAATATGATGCCCCATACCCAAATAAGTGACCAAATTTACCTTGCCAGTTAGATTCAGTATCTGCTAGAATTTCATGAATCTCTTCCAAAGTATGGTAAACAGCTGTAGAATCAAAATCTGGTGTTAATACACCACTTGAATGTAATGATTGATCTAATAATGCCATTTTAATTTGTGAATAAGATTCAGTATTTTTCAAAAAATTGTTTTCTTTTTGGAAAGTTTCCAATAATTGCAATGGGATAGGTTCATCTGTTAAATAATGTCTTGCAAAAGTTTGTAAAACTCTTGGATCCTTAGCAAAATGCTCCATCAAAACACTTGGTAATTCAACAAAATCAGTAGCACATCTGGTACCACTAATATTGTGTAATGAAGTTCTTCCCAACATTGAATGCATAGCATGACCCATTTCATGGAATAGAGTTTCAACATCATTCAATGATAATAAACATTTACCAATTGCTGAGTTTTTATCAAAGTTACAAACTAATGAAATGACAGGTAGTTGAAATTCTTCGCCAGATTTGGCAGATTTCCCAGTTTGAACAACTTTTAATTCTTCAGCATCTTCATCTGGATAAATCTTTCTTGAACAACAAACTGTGAAATGTGCAGGATTTGGAGTTTTGCCCTTTCTTTGAAATAAATCACAGTAGACAACACCAATCAAACCTTCTTCTTCACTAATAACATCTAATCTACGAACATCATCCGACCACGTTTCACCTGTTTGAACACGGCTTGGAATCAATTGAATACCATAAATGGAGTTGAACAAATTAGATAAACCTTGTAAAACAATACCCAATGAAAAATATGAGCTAATCTGTTCAGTAGTGGATGAGCGTTGACTTGTAGTGTATTGTTGAGAATAATAGTCTCTATCCCATGGCTTGAAATATTCTGCAACTTGATGGTCACTTAACCGTCTAGTGTCACCATTTTCCTTTTGTTTCAAACTTGCCAATAATCTTAATTCTTGAATTGCATGTGGTTTAGTCTCTGCAGCTAACTTTTCCAAAAAATTCATAACATGTTCAGGACTTTTAGCCATTTTTTCATCTAATTGATAAGCTGCGAAATTTGGCTTTTTCATAATATGTGCTAAAACACCTCTATATTTCAACATAGTTTCCAATAAATCAACTTGTCTTTGGGATGTGCTATGTAATTCAACCCAGATCTTCTTTCGAACATCTTCATCTTTACAGTATCTAAGCACTGCATGTGGTAAATAACCCCAGGTTGGTACTTTATAGTTAGCTCTTCTAATATCTGTACTCAAATGACTCAAGATGGTGTTATCCAAATATTGTAATTTTTCCACTGGAACTTCGATATAGTCATTATTGGCCTCACCAAGGCCATTTGTGAAATGTTGTCCGAAAACTGCAATCTGTTGAGAATATTCAATGAAATCATTTCTTGTAGCTGGATCCATATTTATACCTGACTTCTCAAAATCTGCCAGCAAGATTTTACCAACAGTGACTTCTTCGTGAGAAAGACTCTTCACAATTTTTTCATTCTCTAAAACCTTCTTCAAAATAAGGTACAAGTCAACATTTGTATTCAAAATGTTCATGAATTCAAACATCTCTTCATGACAATCTTGAGCAGCATTAACAAATGCCTTCTTTGGATGAGCAACTCTTACAAACTCTGCAAGATCAATCACACGACACAACACATCACTTAACCTATCCAAATTTGTAATATATGCCTTCAAACCTTGGTCTGATTGATCATTCACCATTTGTTCAACAAGTGATTTGGCCTTTTGTAAAGAAGCCTTGCTAAATTCTCTTAATCCTGAAGGTGTAGTCAAATATGAATTTTTGAATAAACCAGTCTTTTTGTTAAAGTTCAAAAATGAAAGAGTTTTCTGGTCATCTTGTCTATTGAAATTCTTCCAAAATATATCATCATCGAAGACCTTCCTTATCAGTTCATTATTATTGTTGACAGGGGAGTCTGGATCGTTTTCATAATGTAGTGCTGTGTTTGAAGATGAATGATTCGGTATTATGGACTTGGAGATTGGGGGATTATTGGCCACTTGGTTTAAATGCCTGGATGCTGTGCTGAAACACCGCAGTCTTGGGAAAGAAGACTTCAGCATCGTACTCGCGCAAAGAGCCCTTGAAGAATACATGGTGTGTTGGTTTGTGATGTCTTTAGATCTGGGGTACAAATGAGATTTCGATGAATTTTGATGATTTTCCCATGTCGATTTTTTCCTCTGTACAACTTCGCGAATTTTAGTTTATATGGTTATCAAGGCAGCCAATACGATCAAGGGCAAATATAATATGGCATATTTTGTTTATTTACATGCTTTATTTATGCTTACTCAGTTGGATATCGAGCTCAATGTCTGGTTGGTCGTTTCCTTTGCTCAAAAGATTCTTGATTCTTTGTTCTTCAGATTCCTTTTTCGCACCTTCTTTTTCAAGTCTCTCAACCTCTTTTGATAATTTTTCCAACTCTCTTTCAGCTTCGTTGACAAGATCACTGAATCCACTACCTTTGGCTCTAAGTCTTGATTCACGAAGCAGGTTCTTTGCCGCTTCCAATTCACCAAGATGTAATTTTACAACACCTAAACCATAAGTTGACAGAGCAATTGACTCTTCAACATTCTCTTCACGACGTAACTGTGCTGGTAGTTCTTTGGAAAACGCCAAAACTGATTCATAACATCTTAGGGCCAAACTGATACAACTTTGTTTGTTGAATCTTTCAGCTTCAATCATTGCATCTGGTAATTTTTGCTTAATGGCACGGGATTCTTTACTTTCAAATTCTTCAGCTTGTAAATACATCAGGGAGCCTAGATTAGTTTGAGACATCAAGATTTCACCTGGATCACAATCAGCATTCAGCATCCACTCAGTTGTTGCGATTTTAGTACGAACAGCTGATTGTAAGTCACCAGTAGCTAGACAGATGGCAACGTACAAATCTCTTGCATTGAACAATTCATCACGGAAAGGTTCCCAAGCTTCTCTGTTTCTTTCCAAAATGATAACTTTCTCATCCTTACCAACTTCCATGGAATCTTCCTTAATAGGGTTTGTATACTGAACTTCACCCACATTTGCAACATCGGCTAATACCCGTTCTTTTTCCTCTTTAATCATATTGGAAACAACTTTGCTTCTTTTGGCAACTTCTTCTTGAGCAATCATGAAATGGGTCATCAGTAACATTTTAGAGTTATATGGATTGGATTTATTCAATTCAACGATTTTGACAACAACCCTCAAGTCTTTTTGAATAATATGTGGTCTATCACCAATTTTGATTTTATTTGGAGTAATTAACCCATCCAAATAGGCAGATGCAATCTCTGAATACACCATCAAAGCATGTTCATTCATATTCAATCTTTCATACATTTCACCGACTTTCAATTGGATTCCAGTATATTCATCACTTAATGGATCTAATTCTAATTTATCAGCCTCTTCCAATGCTTCCAAATAATGTTTCAGAGCAGTTGAATAATCTTTTTCACCTTTTTCAGATTCTGCCCATAAAGCCTTTCTCAAGATCTTTGCCACAGATTTGGGGAAAGTATGATGAGGCCAGTAGACCCACCAAGCACTGAACCCAATTAATGAAATACCACCAAGAGTTGTCAGTATGATTTTGCTCCAATTTCTTCTTCCTTGATTAGCTGTATATTGTCTTGCATAGTGTGATGAGTATCTCAAGCTTGGATTAACATTTGGGGGAGGTCCGATGGGTATTCTTATCCTTGGAAATGACCTTTTGACATGAGAATTAAGCCTGATCATCGTTTTGCGTATAGATTTGATCTTGCTATTGTTGTGTAAAACCAGTGTCAAATCACAAGCTGAGCTCAAAAACATTTGAAAGTATAGTTATAGACACGTGCGAAGTTGGCAGTCATGTGACTAAACAAAGAATTGCCAAATACTTGCAAGAGCACTGTTTGATCACAGACTACGGTGCTCTCGTGTTTTTGAAAGACTTAGCTAACCGAGATATCTGTTGTATTTAGGAGGATCTCTCATGCTGTATCGTTGTTAGGCTACAACATAGTACTGGTGTAGAGCTTTGGTGCACGATAGATCTTGGCAGAGCAAACAATAATTACCTGACACCTTTTCCTTTGTTTGAACAACCTCAACTAACAAACCCAATCACAGTATAGCGAGAAGCGATATCAGCTGTTTCAAAATGTGTGGAAGATATGCTATGTCCATTGTAAGTATGGGTATCTGAAATGGGGGTTCATTAAAAGTACTAACCATCAACAGGATGCTGGCAATATAGCCAATGCAATTGAAGAATTCAATTTAAAAGTGACAGATGTGGTGGATAAGGATAAGCAAAACCCATCATATAATGTCTGTCCTACCAGATTCGCTCCAACATATAGAACAAATAAAGACAATCAAGCTATTGTCCAATACATGAGCTGGGGATTAATTCCATTTTGGACTAAAAAGAAGGCTGATGCAAAGTATGTTATTCAAAACCAGTTCCCTTTCAGATAAATACTAACAAAGTAATAGCCAATACAAAACTTTTAATGCCAGAAAAGAGTCAGTCATCAATGGTCAAAGACTTTGGACTCCAGTTCGTAAACATCATCGTTGTGCAGTTCCAATTGAAGGGTATTACGAATGGCAACATAAAAAGGTTGGGCAAACTAAAAAAGTTGACAAAATTCCATACTTTTTGAAAAGAAAAGACGGTAAATTAATGTTTTTAGCTGGATTATATGACACTGTTGACTTTGAAGATACTGAAGGTTCCTTTGATAGTTTCACAATCATTACTGGCCCTGCTCCTAAGCAAACCAAATGGTTACACGAAAGAATGCCTATCGTCTTGACACCAGGTACAAAAGAATGGGATGCATGGCTTGATAATGAAACAGAGTGGAACGATACACTGGCTGATAGTCTTGCTGAGTATGCTAAGGATGATCTTGAATGGTATGAAGTTACAAAAGATGTTGGGAAAGTCACGAATGAAGGAGAATACTTAATCAAGCCTTTGAAAAAGGGTGGAATTGGTGATTTCTTCGGTAAAGGTAAAAAGGAACAACTCAAAGGTGAATCCAAAGATTTCAAAGAAGAGAAGGATCTCAAGGAGGGAAAGAAGGAAGAGCCAGATGTTACTGATTTGCTGAAGACTGAGGGCGAAACTGACGAGGTGAAGAAAGAGGATGATTCCGTGAAAAATGAGGAATCAGAGAAGAAGAATGCTAAAAAGGAAGATGAAAAAGAAACAAACCATCAAGAACATAAAGAGTCTCACGGAGATGAAAACACTAGCTCAAAACGTTCTGCAGAAGATGAGTCTACGATAAGCAGTCGTTTAAGACATGATCACAAAAAGCCAAAAGTTGAAAGTTAACGATGCTTTATTTATTATGAATTCTATGACAGTTATGTGTTATCATTATGTAGCCTCAATACTTCACTCACCAGGTACAGACTTCCACAAACGACTGTATGTTCTCCTTGCTCAACAAGACCAAACGTCTTTCTAACTTCTGGCTCAATTACCACATTTTGAGTATACTTCAATATTTCTTGTTTTAGATCTTGAGGCTCATTTGCTTTGATCCAAGGCATGTTTTCAACACTACCAAACTTAGTAACTATGATCTTATCTTTTGGTGATATTAGTGTGCTGACTAATGGTGTTAGATCTTTTCCTTTTGTGACTGCAATGATGAACGTTATTGGCTCTTCATTATACTTTTGTTTTAGGTATTTATGAAGTTCAAGGGCAGCTTGTCCATTATGTGCACCATCAAGAAGAACTTCAAGACTAGGTTTCGAAGAGTCATATTTAAGATGCAAGCTTTGTAATCTGCCAGGCCATTCCACATCTTGAACACCTTTGATAACATTCTGGTTCGAGAATTTGACCTTTTCTGGGTATGAATTCTTCAAGAACGGGAATATGAGATCAATTATCTTCAAAGAAACTGATAGATTTTGCAATTGATAACAACCTCTTAGCGGTGATTCATTTCTATTGACAATGCCAAAACTTGTCACAATATCATTTGAAGCTGGTGTCACAACAAAGTTTTCACTTCCTAGTTCTGCCGCTTTATTTTTAACAACTTGTAAAACTGCAGCGTCGTTTGTACCATCAATAACATTGGGTATTTTCTGTTTTATAATACCAGCTTTTTCACCAGCAATTTGTTTCAAAGTCGATCCTAGTAAATTTTCATGATCCATACCAATTTTCGTTATACCAGTGGCCAAAACACCTTTTTTGATAATTTTATTTTGCGAATTGATAATGGCCCCTTCAATAATATTAGTTGAGTCCAATCTACCACCAAGGCCAACTTCAATCACTGCCAAATCAACATTCTCTAAATGAAATATTTGAAAAGCAGTAGCTGTTAAAATTTCAAATTCAGTAGCACCAATATCAAATCTCAAGTTCAATTCTTCAATTTCTTTTTCAACCTTTGTAAAGATGTTCAATGAGATAGGAACGTTATTCAAAGTGACAGAGTCATTGCGATAAAGTAAATGTGGTGATGTGAATTTACCAACTTTGAAATCTTGAGTATTTGATAAGAGTAGTGAGGTCAAATAGGCACAAACTGAACCTTTCCCATTCGTTCCTGAGACGTGTATAAAGTTTGCTTTCAAGTGTGGGTTTCCTAACTTAGAAAGAAGTAGTGCTATTCTGGATAGCCCAAGATCGATAGGCATCCTAAGGCTTGTGGACTTTGGTTAGTTCAAAGTGATGGATCCAGAACTTCTTGATTGTCAATTTTTCACATAGATAATAGTGACCCGATGTTGTCTGGCAGTTTTGATGATGTTTTTTTTTGGAACGAAAAAAGGTTGATTTGGAATCTTGAGTATCGATTTCAAAACATTGAAGGCGAAGTCTTATACTAGACACAACGAATCAATCATCAAGTGATTTTTCTGGTGTCAATTGAATAGCTGGTCTTGTTATATTCAAGAAACAAGAATAAAATCACTAGATTGTTTCGTTGTCATTGAGGTTCATATCTGTGTTTTTTGGCGTTTTATCCACCTGTCATCAACGAACATCAGGAATATCAATTATTTCAGCCCATAACATCTAATTAACCATGTCTTTGGAGAAGAAGATCAAAAAAATGTTTCAGGCTCCTCGTAAAGGTAAGTGACTCCTAACTTAGACGTCCTGGAAGAAGTACTAACAGTTTATTAGGGGAGACCTATGAGTTAAGAGCAGGTCTTGTATCACAATATGCTTCCGAAAGAAAGGATTCCATCAAACAAGTGATAGCAGCAATGACCGTTGGTAAAGACGTTAGTGCCTTGTTTCCAGATGTCTTGAAAAACATTGCAACCCACGATTTAAAACAGAAAAAACTAGTTTATTTATATTTGATGAACTATGCTAAAACACATCCAGAATTATGTATTTTAGCTGTGAATACCTTTGTTCAAGATACTGAAGATCCAAATCCATTAGTTAGGGCATTGGCCATTAGAACAATGGGGTGTATCAGAGTTGATAAGATGGTTGATTATATGGAGATTCCATTGAACAGAACATTGACTGATGAAAATCCATATGTTCGTAAAACTGCTGCCATTTGTGTTGCCAAATTATTCGATTTGAACAGAGAAATTTGCATAGAGAATGGATTCTTGGATAAATTGCAAAAACTAGCAGAAGATTCAAATCCAATGGTTGTCGCCAATGCCATTAGTGCATTGGCTGAAATTCATGAATCAGACCCAAGTCTAAAGGTTTTAGAAATAACATCAGACGTTTTGAAAAGATTCTTGATGGCTTTGAACGAATGTACAGAATGGGGGAGAATCACGATATTAACTGCCTTATCTGATTATGAAACTGCCGATAAAGAAGAAGCTAGTCATATTATCGAAAGAGTCATTCCACAATTGCAACATTCCAACCCATCAGTTGTTTTAGCTGCCATCAAAGTCATCATAAACAATGTTGAAAAATTGAAAAGTAATGCAGATGAATATGAACAAATTTTGAAAAAACTAGCTGCTCCTCTAGTTTCACTAGTTTCCACACCACCAGAAGTTCAATTTGTTACACTAAGAAACATTAGAATCATTATAGAAAAATATCCAGCCATATTGACAAATTATTTCAAAGTTTTCTTCGTTAGATATAACGACCCATTATATTTGAAACTTGAGAAGATTGAAATTATTGTTAGATTAGCAAATGAAAACAACTCAGGATTAATATTAAATGAATTGAAAGAGTATGGATATGAATTTGATACGGAGTTTGTTAAAAGAGCAGTCAAGGCAATTGGTCAAGTTGGTATTAAATTACCAAAATATGCAGCAAAAGCAACTGAATATTTGATTGGATTGATCAATGAAAGAGAATTATATGATGAAGTTACTATAGTGTTGAGAGATGTTTTGAGAGCATTCCCAAAGAATTTAGGCTCCACTATTGTTCCAACTTTAGTGCAAATTCAAGATAATTTGGTTGATTCAGAAGCAATCGCTAGTTTTGTATGGGTGTTGGGTGAATTTGATGTTGTTGATTTTGAGAACAAGTTAAGTGAATATGTTGATGGGTTTATTGAATTGGATCTACAGATTCAAAGTGCCTTGGTCTATTCATTAGTCAAGATCAATGTTAAAACTGGTCAATTGAAAGAGTTGTTGGCCAAGATTTTCAATAATGTTGATGCCATTGAAAATATTGAGATACGGGATCAGATCTATTTATATTGGAGAATACTATCGTTAGATGATTCAAGTGAATTGAAGAAATTGATCTTGTTTAAATTGGAAAAAATTAACAACACCATTCCAACTTTCCAACCAGAGTTGTTGGCTTTCTTATTAAAAGAATTATCAACTTTGAACTCTGTCTACTTCACCACTGGTGTATCAAAAGGTACAAAGACCACTCAAATCAAAAAGATCAAAGATATACAATTGACAGTTCATAACGAAGAGAATTTGCTTGATTTTGATGATGATGGATCTAGCAATACTGCTAATGGAGAAGCTCAAGGCGAATCAATCAATATTCTTGATGAATTGAATGATTTGTTCAGCTCTAGTACTATTCAACCACAACAACAACAGCAGCAACAGCAACAAGGTAACAATAATAACACCAATAATGGTATATCAAAAGATCTTTTGGATCTCTTTTAAATACACTATCAAAAATAAAACATGGGATTGAAATTGATTGGCAGATGTAGCACCTGTATCAGATATACGATAACGGTTGAGCATCAACACAATGCAACAGTAATTACAATTACCACAACAGATGCCTTTTAAACATCCTGTATCTCGATTCTTTGATTAAAATTGAACCTTCTCAGTTTTCTCAAGTTATTCCCCAAGGATTTCTACGGAGCTATCAGTGTCGCGAGCTGGAGAGGCTCTTGGCACGGCATTTCAGAATATTTTGTGAGACGTCGCGAAAGCATTAGATGACAGGCCTCCACGTTTAAAAGTTTGGAGTGAATTAAGTGTGTACGTGCTCCTCTGGAGAATGATCAAGAGATATAGATCTGTGCAACCAGTGTGGTCATGTTGTGGGTTCATATTCAAGGACTTTTCAAAGGGTCCTGCCACTATTAAGGACCCTTTAAAAATAGAGTGAAACTGATGAACCCAGCAATTCTTTTATCAGCAAAACCATGAATTGATAAGGCTTACAACTAAAAGAAACTTCACTTACGAGCTATCAAAGAAAGACAGCTGAATGATACGCCATAGTGAGAAAACAAAGTGTACAGTTCCACGATTTCACTAGCTGAAGCCTGATACTGAGATGCTGAAGGTGCTATTATTGCTCTTTTTCACAAGACTCTTGGGCTTAATACCCCATTATCATTGGGCCGTACTATCAATTCAGAGTTGTACTCTCTAGTATGATAATTATCAGTTCCAAGAGAAATGCAAAGGGAAAAACAGGACTCCACTCATTAGCATGATATACGGTATTCCATGGCATAAGGCTCCAAAAACGTCTTCACAGAATCTCTCCTTCTTATCACACTGAAAATTCCTCAAGGTATATAAACGACCCCAGATCCCATCACAAAAGAAACCCATGGGTATCAACTGTGTTTTCCCATCAACACTTCACTCATTTTACAATGTCGTACGAAAAGGACAACATTGATGTGGAAAAGTTTGCTTCACCATCAGAAGTTGGTCAAGTTTTATCAACAGAATCAATCCCTGATGAATCAAACATCATTGCAGTGCAAGAAGGGTACAGGCTTCAACAACACTTGAAGGCCCGTCATGTTAGTATGATTGCCATTGGTGGTGCCTTGGGTACCGGTTTGCTAATTGGTTCAGGGTCTGCGTTAAGTTCTTCAGGTCCTGCTCCTTTGTTCATTGGTTATACTTTTATTGGGTTCATTATCTACATTGTTATGTGCTGTCTAGGTGAAATGGCTACTTACATTCCATTACCTGATGGGTTCTCTGGTTATGCTTCAAGGTATTGTGATCCTGCTTTAGGTTTTGCTGTTGGTTATTCATACTTGTTTAAATATTTGATTGTCACTCCAAATCAAATCACGGCAGGTGCCTTGGTGTTGCAGTATTGGGTTAGTAGAGATAAAGTGAATCCTGGTGTCTGGATTACTATATTTATCATTGTCATATTGCTGATTAATATCTTTGGTGTCAAGATCTTTGGTGAATTTGAATTCTGGTTGTCTTGTTTAAAGGTTCTTATTGTCTTGGGTTTGATCATCTTGTTATTCATCATCATGTTAGGAGGTGGTCCAAATCATGATAGATTAGGATTCAGATATTGGAAAGACCCAGGTGCTTTCAAACCTTACAAAGGTATTGAAAGCGTCTCCAAAGGTAAATTTGTTTCTTTTGTGAATGTTTTGGTCACTGCAGTTTTTGCTTATTCTGGTACTGAATTGGTTGGTATTACAGTTGCTGAAGCTGAAAACCCAAGAAAGAGTATTCCAAAAGCCATCAAGTTAACATTTTACCGTATTGTCGTCTTTTACATTTGCTCTGTTTTGTTATTAGGAATGTGTGTTCCATACAATGATCCATTATTAATCAGTGCTACCAAAGCCAAAACTTCAGCCAATGCTTCACCATTTGTTGTTGCTATCAAGAATGCACACATCAAAGGGTTAGATCATTTGATTAATGCTTGTATTTTGATCTTTATTTTCAGTGCTTCAAACTCAGATTTATACATTGGTTCAAGAACATTATATGGTTTAGCTTGTAACGGTGCTGCACCAAAGATTTTCGCTAAGACCAACAAGTACGGTATTCCATACTATGCTCTAGCTGTGTGTACTGCGTTCTGTGCTTTGGCATATATGTCAGTTTCATCATCATCTCAAGAAGTTTTTGGTCATTTCGTTAATGTCGTTAGTATCTTTGGGTTGTTAACCTGGATTACCATCTTGATTACCTACATTTATTTCTCAAGGGCATTCAAGGCTCAAGGTATCTCAAAGAGTACATTTGCCTACACTGCTCCAATGCAATCATGGGCACCATATTTGGCTTTGGCTTTATGTATCATTGTTGCATTCATCAAGAATTTCACTGTTTTCATCAATGGATTCAACTATAAGACTTTTATCACTGGTTATATCGGTTTACCTGTCTATGTGATTGCCTACTTTGGTTACAAAATCATTAAAAAATCAAAGATTCGTAGACCAGAAGATGTTGATTTATACACATTGAAACATTATATTGATGAAGAAGAAGAATTAGGAAAGATCAAAGATGCTGAAAGAAAAGAACAAATGAAGAATGGTAGAAAAGATGCTACCTGGTTTTACGAAAAACTACTTGGTTGGTTGTTCTGAGGAAATGCGTTTTAGATATTGTGCTTTGTTGTTTATTGATTAATTATTAATTTTGTTATACTCGCTTTTTAGAAACTTTGTAGATGCGCCTATCAGACCAGATTTCTCACACGACTGACAATTGACATCATGCAAGGGGATTCATGTACCCTTCTTTTCAATTCGGTTATTGTACAATGTTCACACTAGTGTACATGATGGCTGCCATTTTTCACGGGTAAAAATATTTCGCGACTAATATTTCTGAGCTTATGTGTGGACGAAATTGAGTTGTAGTTTTATATCCTATTGCAAATTGCTGGAAACTCTCAAAAGAGACTAGCATTACCAATAGTTATAGAATGTCATCATGCTTGACCCTACTAGTGTCCGTGTGGTAATTTTCAAAGACAAACCACATAGAGCACATTTTCAACTGATCTTTTCATCTTTGTTTAAAAGATCTTCAATATATTTGAAGCTGCTAAGAACCACTGTTCACTTCACAGATCACCAGACTATACAATATTTGAAAAGCGTTTTCTTAATGACCTGCTGATCCTTATATGCTGTCCAGACTCCATATATAAGGAGACATGAATACCCATCACAACTCTGGTACAATTAAGCTTACTCTCAATAAAACTTTTCAACATGAGCAGCCAGTTACCACAAAAAAAGTCTCATGAAATCCATACTATAAATGAACCAATAGATATAGAGATTGGAAACGTTTCATCTTTTGATGAAGATGTCAAAGTACTCGCAGTCAAGGATGGTTATAGGTTGAAGAAGAACTTAAAAGCTCGTCATATCAGTATGATTGCAATCGGTGGTGCATTAGGCACTGGTCTACTAATTGGTTCTGGAGCTGCATTAAACACGTCAGGTCCTGCTGCTTTATTTATTGGTTATGGTTTCATTGGCTTCATAGTGTACATTGTCATGTGTTGTATTGGAGAAATGGCAACATATATTCCACAACCGGAAGGGTTTTCTGGGTATGCGTCTAGATATTGTGATCCAGCTCTAGGATTTGCAGTTGGTTATTGCTACTTGTTCAAGTACCTTGTTGCTACTCCTAACCAAATCACAGCTGGTGCTATGGTGTTGCAATATTGGGTTAGTAGGGATAAAGTGAACCCAGGTGTTTGGATCACGATCTTCATAATTGTCATTTTGTTAATCAATATATTTGGAGTGAAGGTTTTCGGTGAGTTTGAGTTCTGGTTGTCTTGTGTAAAAGTTTTGATCATTTTAGGATTAATGTTTTTGTTGTTTATCATAATGCTCGGTGGGGGTCCAAATCATGATCGGTTAGGGTTTAGATATTGGAAAAATCCCGGTGCTTTTAAACCATATGAGGGAATAGCCAGTATTCCAAAGGGTAAATTTGTTTCGTTTATAAACGTTTTAATAACTGCTGTCTTTGCTTATGACGGGACAGAGCTTGTTGGTATTACAGTTGCAGAAGCAGAAAACCCAAGGAGAAATGTACCTAAAGCAATCAAGCTAACGGTGTATCGTATTGTTTTGTTTTATGTTTGTTCAGTACTGCTGCTAGGGATGTGTGTTCCTTATAACGACCCATTGTTGATAAATGCTACCAAGGCCAAGACCTCAGCCAGTGCTTCACCATTTGTTGTTGCTATTAAGAATGCTCATATCAGTGGATTAGATCATTTGATAAATGCTTGTGTGCTGGTGTTCATTATAAGTTCCTCCAACTCAGACTTATACATTGGTTCAAGAACGTTCTATGGGATAGCTTGTAATAATTCAGCACCAAAGATATTTGCTCAAACAAATAAGTATGGCATTCCAACTTATTCACTTGCCCTTTGTTCTGCTTTTTGTTGTTTGGCCTACATGTCAGTTTCATCATCGTCTCAACAAGTATTTACATATTTGGTGAATGTCTCTACACTATTTGGCCTACTTACTTGGATATCTGTGTTGATTACTTATATCTATTTTTCAAGAGCTTTTGAGGCACAAGGAATATCAAAAGATTCATTGGCTTATAATGCACCATTCCAAAATTGGGCTCCACATCTTGCCCTAGCCATGTGTATCTTGGTATCATTGATTAAAAATTTCACGGTCTTCATCAACGGGTTCGACTATAAAACTTTTATCACTGGCTACATTGCATTTCCGGTCTTTTTCATATCATATTTTGGGTATAAGCTTATAAATAAAACCACAATACACAGACCAGAGGATGTGGATCTATATACATTGAAGGATATCATTGATGCAGAAGAAGAACAGGAGAAAGCTAATGAAGCTTTGAGAAAAGAGGAAATGGAACAAGGCAGAAAAGATGGGAGCTGGTATTATGATAAGTTTGCCAGCTGGTTGTTCTGAGTAATGGTCAAACTAATGCGATTGTATAGGAGCTACTGCCCAAATAGTATTTAATTCCTGGAAAACTCTCGAGTCTTATCAGTTACGTATAAGCCAAATTCGCGAATGCTTATAGAAAAAAAAATAAGCGCTATGTTTCAAAACAACAACAACGTTCTCTAAAGCATTTCAATTATGGCATTGAAAAGAGCTTCAGTCCAATCCTTAGAACCTTTCTGCTTTCGCTCTCCAATGAGTTTGATGTCTCTGGTGCACAAGTTGGTAACGTGTCTACGCCTATTGGATAGGGGTGGCTAATTTCGTGAATCGTGTCAGGTTGAAAGATCTCCCATGAACTCAGATAAGGGATCCTATTGTGTTGCTTAAGTGGATGTACATTTGCCTTAACCATTTGTCTAAGAAAAGATAATACAGAAGTTCAACACTAGGCTCAATACGCTGATATCAATGTTTTTGCTTGTCTTGGTATCGGAGAGTTTACCATATTCGTTTCCAAAAGGGTCTAACTTAGTGAATGGTACGTTATCTAAACGATATGATAGCTCGTATTCAAATGGTTTACATTTGTGTCAGTATAGGAATTTGATATAGCTCCCCCATTCATTTCTTATCATATGATTTCCTGGTCCCTGAAGCTTCCTCGAGAGGTATAAATACTGGACCCTCTCTCGAGATCTATTATTCATCTTCATTCTCAACAACCATCAACTACACACCAAAATCATGTCTAGTATATCTGAGAAGAAAACAGATCTATACAAAGATCAACCAATAGATGTTGAAGTTGGTCAAATTGACACATCAAGCACACACGATGATACCAATATCCTGGCAATAAAAGAAGGATATCGTTTAAAGAAACATCTAAGAGCACGTCATGTCAGTATGATTGCCATAGGGGGTGCCCTAGGTACTGGTCTACTTATTGGATCGGGAGCCGCATTAAGTACTTCAGGTCCTGCTCCATTATTTATTGGATACTCTTTCATTGGGTTTGTTGTTTATATTGTTATGTGTTGTTTAGGTGAGATGGCCGCGTATATCCCACAACCGGATGGGTTTGCAGGGTATGCGAATAGGTACTGTGATCCTGCTTTAGGTTTTGCTGTTGGATATAGTTATTTGTTCAAGTATTTGATTGCGACACCTAATCAAATTACAGCTGGTGCCATGGTGTTACAATATTGGGTTAGTAGAGATAAAGTGAATCCAGGTGTTTGGATCACGATATTCATTATAGCTATCTTGTTGATTAATATTTTTGGAGTTAAAATATTTGGTGAATTTGAATTTTGGTTATCTTGTGTTAAAGTTTTGATTGTTTTGGGATTAATTATTCTATTATTCATCATCATACTTGGAGGTGGTCCAACTCATGATCGTTTGGGGTTCAGATATTGGAGTGATCCAGGTGCTTTTAAGCCATATACTGGTATTGCTAGTATTCCAAAGGGGAAATTTGTTTCATTCGTTAATGTTTTGGTCACTGCAGTTTTTGCCTATGGTGGGACTGAATTAGTTGGTGTTACTGTTGCTGAAGCTGAAAATCCAAGAAGAAATGTTCCAAAGGCAATTAGATTAACATTTTATCGTATTCTTGTTTTCTACATTTGTTCTGTTTTGTTATTAGGAATGTGTGTCCCTTATAATGATCCTTTATTGATTAGTGCTACCAAGGCTAAAACTTCAGCTAATGCTTCACCATTCGTGGTTGCAATCAAAAATGCCCACATTAAAGGATTAGACCATTTGATTAATGTTTGCGTTTTGGTTTTCATCTTTAGTGCATCAAATTCAGATCTATACATTGGTTCAAGAACTCTATATGGATTAGCATGTAATGGTATTGCACCAAAATGTTTTGCAAAGACTAATAGATTTGGTATTCCTTATTATTCACTTGCCCTTTGTGTTTCATTTTGTGGATTGGCTTACATGTCAGTTTCAGCATCATCACAAGAAGTTTTCAGTTATTTAGTCAATGTTTCCACTTTGTTTGGATTATTAACTTGGGCAACCATCATAATTACATATCTTTATTTTTCCAGAGCTTTCAAAGCTCAGGGAATTTCCAAAGATACATTAGTTTATCAAGCACCATTTCAATCATGGGCGCCACATTTAGCATTGGCCATTTGTATCCTTGTTTCATTTATCAAGAATTTCACAGTTTTCATCAATGGGTTTAATTACAAGACGTTCATTACTGGATATATTGCTTTACCTGTTTACGTCTTCTGTTATCTTGGTTATAAGATTATCAAGAAATCCAAGATTCATAGACCTGAAGATGTTGATTTGTACACATTGAAAGATTTGATTGATGCAGAAGAAGAGGAAGGTAAAATTGCAGATGCATTAAGAAAGGAAGAGATGAAGTACGGTAAGAAAGATAAGATGTGGTATTATGATAAATTCATTGGTTGGTTGTTTTAAGCTGATTGTATAGTGTAATTTTGGTTTTCTTTGACACATAAGTTTGTGACGTCGTAGATATGATCTCCCCAAGTAGTGCTTGAGCTAATTGAGAAAGTACTGTACTACTCAAAGAAATATTATTATTTGGCAACTGTCGATGATTGCTTAGCTGTAATAAGAAGCTGAGATATATCATCAATATTTGTCACTCACAGAGACTCAACAAACATCTTCAAAAACTCATACGACAAACCAGTCAACGCGATGTCAAACGAAGATGGAGGCTTTAGCATGACCAAATTACTCCAGAAAGACCATTTCAAAGATGCTGAAAAGGTTATAATTCAAAATACAGATCTGGATCCCGATAAAGTTTAAACTTCTGGTGTAATTGCTTCCAAGAGTTCTTTCCAGAAGTTGAGATTGACACTATTTTCCTTCCCAGGAACCAGTCCTAACCAATTGTAGATTCCAAAAGTAAGCAATCTTGTGACTGCTACTATTCCATCAACAACTACAGTGTACAACCTATAAACCTCACAGTTAAAAAGGTATCAAGAACTTGTAGCCTCTCTCCAGAGTCCAAAGAAGTCAAACACAGAGTCCAAGCACAGAGTCAAGTCGTCACCGTTATACTTTTAATGCCGTTCGTGGTCAAGGCCCCCTGCCCAGTCAAAACTGATGCTTCCCTAGGCGGGCCCGTTGGAAATGGATCTCCCGCCTAAAACTTTAAATCCCAGGGAGGGACCAAGAAAGGGTCTTCCTGCCTGTGCCCGTACCAGGACCCTCTAAAAAATGCCTTTCAAAGCTTCCACTCGTTGTAAAGAGAAAAGAACGTACAACATATACGGCACTAGAAAGTGGGTCCAACAATAGCTGATACGCTTGATATTTGAGGAGTCATTATTTGACTATGCACAAGAGCTTTGATAAGGGAGCGTTATGTGGTTGGCTCAGGAAAAAAAGCTTTTCTACCCAGAAAGAGACGACGAGATGGTCATTTTTTCAAAGGCCATCACCAAACAAATTTCAAATCGCTTATGCTTTAATAACTGATTGAGAGATGGGCTTTCAGCTGATGATACCCTCGTATGATACTCACTGGTTAATTGTATCTCGTTCTCTGTTTATCTGTGTGTAAATCTCTTTACAATTGATCAATCGATGAGAAGAAATTCCCAAAATCAACAATGCATACGAACGGTGAAATGTACTAAAAAAAAGAATTGGGTACAGCTTTCCCACTTTGATGCCCTTGAGATCACTTCTCCAAAAAATGCTATACATCGATCCCATATAAATTCACCAAATCCCACATCATTGCTCCATCTCATCTTCATCATGACTTTCCACTCTCATCAAACATTATGTCTCATTCATTAGATAAAAAGACATCAATTCCAACATCCCAAGACTACGATGTTGAAAAATCCACAGGTGGTAATGGCCTCACATACATGGACACCATCCCTGATGAATCCCAAATCCTTGCCATCCAAGAAGGTTACCGTTTGAAGAAACATTTAAAAGCTCGTCATGTCAGTATGATTGCCATTGGTGGTGCCCTGGGTACTGGGTTGTTAATTGGTTCAGGTTCTGCATTGAGTGCTTCGGGTCCTGCTCCGTTGTTTATTGGGTATAGTTTTATTGGGTTTTTGGTTTATATCGTGATGTGCTGTCTTGGTGAATTGGCTACTTATATCCCACTACCTGATGGGTTCTCGGGTTATGCTTCAAGATACTGTGATCCTGCTTTGGGGTTTGCCGTTGGGTATTGTTATTTGTTTAAGTATTTGATTGTTACTCCAAACCAAATCACTGCTGGTGCGATGGTGTTGCAGTATTGGATCAGTAGAGATCGGGTTAATCCTGGTGTTTGGATCACGATCTTCATTATAATTATCGTTTTGATTAATATCTTTGGTGTGAAGATTTTCGGTGAGTTTGAATTTTGGCTGTCTTCATTAAAAGTTATCATTGTTGTTGCATTAATCATTTTGTTGTTTATCATCATGCTTGGTGGTGGTCCAACTCATGATCGTTTAGGTTTTAGATTTTGGAACGAACCAGGTGCTTTCAAACCGTTTGCTGGGATTGCTAATGAATCCAAGGGTAAATTTGTTTCTTTTGTTAATGTTATCGTTGTCTCAGTGTTTGCATTCTCAGGTACCGAATTGGTTGGTATAACTGTTGCTGAAGCTGAAAATCCAAGAAGAAATGTTCCAAAGGCTATCAAGTTGACATTTTATCGTATTGTTTTGTTTTATATTTGTTCAGTCTTGTTGTTGGGAATGTGTGTCCCATATAATGATCCATTATTAATCAGTGCTTCAAAGGCTAAAACTTCAGCTAATGCATCACCATTCGTTGTTGCCATTAAAAATGCCAAAATTGGTGGGTTAGACCATGTTATCAATGCTTGTATTTTGATTTTCATTTTCAGTGCCGCTAATTCAGATTTATACATTGGTTCAAGAACATTATATGGGTTGGCATGTAATGGTAAAGCTCCAAAGATTTTCGCCAAAACCAACAAGTATGGTATCCCATTCTATGCATTAGGGTTATGTACAGCATTTTGTGGATTGGCTTATATGTCAGTTTCATCATCATCTCAAGAAGTGTTTGGTCATTTTGTCAATGTTGTTAGTATCTTTGGGTTATTGACTTGGATTTCAATCTTGATTACTTATATTGGGTTCACTAGAGCATTGAAAGCTCAGGGTGTTTCAAAGAGTACTTTAGCTTATACTGCACCAATGCAATCTTGGGCACCATATTTGGCTTTGGCTTTATGTATTATTGTTGCTTTCATTAAGAACTTCACTGCATTCTTGAATGGGTTCCATTATAAGTCATTTATTACTGGATATATTGGCCTACCAGTTTATGCTATTGCTTATATTGGTTACAAGATTATCAAGAAATCTAAAATGCATAGACCTGAAGATGTTGATTTGTATTCATTAAAACATTTTGTTGATGAAGAAGAAGAGCAAGGTAAGATTGAAGATGCTGAAAGAAAAGAAAGATTGAAATATGGTAAGAAGGATGCTACTTGGTTTTATGAAAAGTTTGTTGGTTGGTTATTCTAGAGGAGAGATTATCTCTATATTGTACATTTTATTTGCATTCTAGTTCATTTTATGATTAATTAAAAGTTGGGGTATACACTTGTTTCAGTTTATAGGTTTGGTTTTATCTTTTTTTTTGTATATTTGAATTTGATATTTAGTTCATTTACAAAAATTGATGTAGTGATTCTCATTGGTTCGCTAGTATACAATGGTTCCTGCGTTTGACGGGCAACGTCACTAGTAGATAACCCTCTCAAGCCAACTAGCTGATGAATATCCTAACCCTTCTATTTGACTTCCAAAGTATTTGCTCATCTGACCACTCTCTGCAACGTGTTCAAACTTTATGCTAAAAGCTCAGAAGCCTAGATTTTTACAGCTTCATCAGATCATCAACAAAGTATTTTTTTCGTTGACGCGTGGAATTGAAAGAAAAATAAAAAAAGAACAAGACATAATCATTATCAACCTCACCAACAACTTCACCAACAACTACTCTAAGTCAGTACAATGAGACACTCGTTCAGAGTGGTATCCATCGTCATAGCACTCTGCTTCTTCTTTTCCATATTCAAGCTCAAACAGTTTAGAGAACAGGAAGTTTCAGATAGAAACGAGCTAATCAATAGAATAACTACAAAGGAACATGAATTGGAACTAGCAACACAAGAACTCACCAATATAAGGTCTGACCTCACAATGAAAGCAAAACAAGCTGAAGATTCAGTAAGGGACACCAAGATCGAATATGAAACCAAAGTCGAACAATTGAATGAATTAGTTGATAAGAGATTCTCACCAATTAATAAAGTATACAGAAAATGGTCATTTATTAAAGATCAACCTCGTTATAAGAAAGTCACATATGTTCAAAAGGGTATTGACACTTCATTGAATGACTTGATCGTGTTGAGTGTTATTGGACATTCTGAATCATATGGACCAAAGAGAACATTTCAAGATTTTTTGGAATTGTTGGCATCATTAGAGTATGATTGGAACACTGCAACGTTAGGTTTATTAGTTGGACAACAAGAAGAATATGACAATATTATCTCTTATTTGGATAAATATGAATCAGAATCCTCATTTTCCAAGATTGTTGTTATCAATTCAATTTATATTGAAAAATCAAATACTATTGATAGAGGTTCAAGACATAATGATAACATTCAAAAGGAACGTCGTCGAAACATTTCAAAATCAAGAAACTTCCTAGTGACTAATGCCATTAGTGATGAATCTTTTACATTCTTCCTCGATAGTGATATGGTGAAGATTCCAAAAGATATGGTTAAAGTGTTTTTAGGCACAAAGAAGGATGTTATAGTACCACGTATTGCCAAAGGTGCAGCCATTGAAAATTATGATTTCAATTCATGGAGAGGCCGTCGTATTAAACCTACAGCTGAGGAAGACAAGAAGATGGATACTGATCCTAATTATTATTTTGTTCCAAGACCTGATGGGGCTCACCATCTACATGAGATCATGCACATGAAGGATAAATACAAACACAATGGAGAACAGTCGTTCCTTGTTGAGTTGGATGCGGTAGGAGGTGCCATCTTATGGGTCAAGAGTGAGATATTCAAGCAAGGTGTGATGTTTCCTCCATATTATATCATAGGTACCAAGTGGGAAAGAGAGGGATACGATGGGATAGAGACTGAAGGGTTGTGCTACCAGGCCAAGATGATTGGGTACAGCTGCTGGGGGATGCCCAACTATGTTGCACACCATGTCGACGAGTTTGTGACTTGAATGTACAGTTTAGGGTAATATTATTTTGTAGATTATACTATGTTCCAATCACGTGATTGCCATTTTCCAGCTATTTTTACACGTGCTGCCCTCTACCGCAGATCCTCAGACAAAGCCAAAATAAGCTTCGATAAGTTGTGCAGAAGCATCTGGCAGCAATACGAATCACAAGTGTAGAACCAGAGCTTGAGCTGGCTGGAGCATGGCCCTCTCTAAGTTCTTTAGCTGGTGCTCTGCCTAGCAGCCTCTGCCTGGTCTGTCTGCCTCTGCTGATTGGCTCCAGGGCAGTGGACCGTGGATCTCTCCGTGTGGACGTTACTTTATTTTCCAGATTGTCACGGCTGTAGTAGAGCATATTTTATTTTTCATAGATTCAAAATACTTTTATCTTCCAATTCTACTCTCTTTTGTACCTGGATCCATAAACACAACCTATACAGACTATCACAAGACCAAGTATCCACGATGGCCAGGTTCAATAGACCAGCAATCTTGGTGCTAGTGCTCACGCTACTGGCTTTTACTACTTATTATGTCTTTGAACAACAAAAATATAGCTTATCTGACTTGTCCTCATTTCTAGAAACTATGGATATCGGTTCTGTTGGTGGTCAAGGTGCTCCAGCTACTCAACCAAAGGGTAAGATCACTAATAACAATGACCCTGATATACTACAGAAACACAAGATTGAAATTCAAGTTAATGAGTTGTTGCAAAAGAAGTTGGAAAATGAATTGAAATATGAAAGGGAATCAATGGATAAGAAGAATAAACAACTTCAAGAACAGAATGAAGCCTTGAGAAAAGAAAAAACAAAATTTGAACAAGAGAATAAAAGTTTATCGTTAAAAGTTCAAGAAGCTGAAAAGGGGAAACCTGTTACTGTTTATAAAAGGGAACGTTATTCTGAAGAACCATCATTCATTAGGAAAACATTCACTTTCAAGACAAATCCTGAATTCTCACCAGATGTTGTCATTGATGGTGATAAGAATGAAGTTGTCATCTTGGCTTCAATTATTGAAAAATTCGATCAACAAGGTCAGCCATTCCAAAGATTTTTGAAATTGTTACAATCAATCGAATATCCACATTATAAAACTTCAATCTCTTTATTAATCAGTGATAATGATGAATTTAAAAAATTTGATGAATTTGTTACAGATATTTTCAACAAGATCGAAGAAGTTAAAGACACTTCACTTTTAAAAGATTCCTTCTCCAAAATCACCCTAATCAATGCTGATTTCATAGAGAGTCAATTCAAAGTGGATAAAGGATTAAGACATGATCCAAGAGTGCAAAAGAAACGTCGGAAATTACTAGCCCAGATTAGAAACTTTCTAGTCTTCAACGGTATAGGTTCTGAAATTTATTCATTGGCTCTAGACTCAGATGTCATTGAACTTCCAAAAAACATGTTGGAAACATTCATCGAATCGAAAAAGGATATCGCCACAATCAGAATCGATATCAAGAACCACGAGGGGAAAGTGGTTCATCAAGATTATGATTTAAACTCATGGGCTGGTGATAGAAGAGTGCCAAATGCTGAACAAGATGCGAAATTGGATACAGATCCTGATTTTTTTTATGAACCAGGGCCAGGTCCAAATAATATCCAATTTAGTCATATTGATAAAAACCTTGAAAAATTCGGTATCAATAAAGATGATCCAAAAGCTGCGATTGAATTGAATTCCGTGGGTGGTGCTGTGTTGTTTGTCAAGACTGAGGTCTTTAAGCAGGGGATCATGTTCCCACCTTTCTATTTAATTGGTACGAAATGGAATAGAAATGATGGGTTTGATGGTATTGAAACTGAAGGTTTATGTTATCAGGCAAAGACCATTGGTTATAAATGTTGGGGGTTCCCTAATTTAGTTGGGTTCCATGCTGTTGGTTGAAGTGGATGTTGTTATTTATTTTTTTTTCTTTGCTATAAGTTGTTGTTGGTTGTGTGTTTTTTTATTAGGTTAATCATAGAGAAGAAGTCAAAAGAAATTGCTTTCTATTTCATTTCATTGTGTGTTTATATTATACAATATTCATTCTTCATCATCATCGTAATCATCTAGTAACGATGCTTTCTTTTCTTCACCTCTTGCTGCGAACTTCTTACCAAATAACAAAATCAACACCTTATCAAACGTTTTGTACAAATATTTGGCAACTATTATAAGTCCACCATATATAGTGGCCAATCTAACCAAGAAACTTACAAATGGAATTCTTTTATCCTCCACTATTAATGAAATTGGTTCAAAATCATATTTGAAAAAAATTCCAGGAACACCTTTCTTCTCTAAAGTGTATTGTTTTTTCAATAATGAAGTACTATATTGATTTGTATCAATTTCCACACCCAATTTTTTATACTGAGTAGGAACAACATTCAAATAATATTGATAACTTTGTAAATGCTCCTCAGTCAACTTCACTGTAGCATCTAAAGGATTATGAATATATGGATAAAATTCACCAAATGAAAACTCACTAATAACATGACTAAAATTCAAACTTTCAATACCCACATGTGAACGATCTCTATACCCATACCCCTTAGCAGTAATATGGAAATCACCTTGAACTTTATTCACAGGGATAGAACCATAAATATGACAAGCTGGAGCACCTGAATCTTTAGCATCACCACGATCTCTAAACTCTGCCACGATACCCTCAGCCATAACCTTATCTAAATCAGGAGTACTAACATCATAATCATCATCACGTCTATATCCCTCCGGAACGAAAAATGAAAACCCTTCATAATGCAACAATTCACCAGCAAGGAATCTATCCTCTGTTAAATCTTTAACATTTGTATGTATGAAATTACACGGCATCGCAACAACGATATCCATATTTATCCGTAGGTCTTTCTGTACCGTGTTATCCACTTTGAACTGATGATCTATCTCACCGCCAAAGAATTGCCCTAGTTCCACATATGTCAAGAATAGGACAAATAACCCAAGCATGATCGTGGAGTATGAACCTTTAGTGGAACGCACCTGGTGCGTGGATGCAACCTTTGCTGTTGGTTCGTTAGTGTGAGGAGGGCAGTATTAGTGGTGGTGATACTTACGAAAGGCATCGAAAGAACGTAGGTTGGCCATGTGAAGATGTGAATTCTTTGACGAGATCAAGTACGTAAATGCCTATTTTGATATCGCTGTTCATATTTTTTTTTTTGATTCCTCGAGATGAATTCGCGAAATTGATCATGTGCAACAATTTCCAAATTTTTTTGCATTTTAAACATTTTCCACTATTTTTGAATGGATGTGGTTTATTCTTTGATTAGTTGAATGGGGAAAGTGCAAAATGATATAACAATGACTGAGGAAACTGAACTTCCCGATGATCTGGAAGTTTTGAGATCGATATACCCGGAAATCCAACTAAAGAATGGTGGCCGTGAACTAGCATTAGAAATCAAACTGAAACCAGAATCTAAAATTAATGTGATTTTACAATCAAGTGTTGGGAAAGAACTTGGGAGATTCCAAACCAAGTATTTTGAGCCTTTGAGGTTCCATGCCGTGCTGCCCATGCGTGTTGGCGTTGCAGAAATAGAATCAAGCTGGATATCATTGGATTTATTGGATGAGATGAAGGCGAAAATTAACAATTTGGTTCAAGATGCCGTTGAGACAGATATGATGGATTCATTATTATACACTGTGATTGATTATCTCACGGTAGATCTGATCCAAGATTTTCATGGAAAGTTGTTCAACAACGATATCAAGACCGAATCTGAATCCTATTACGAAGAGCTTCAACAGACAAGTCATGAGCAAAGATTGTTAAATTTTGCTACAGATCGTTTCACATGCTCCATTTGTCTTGATTCGTATGATGGTGTGGATGGATTATTACTTGACTGTGATCATGCTTTTTGCAAACCATGCTTCAAAGAATATGCAATCCAGATCATTAACAATTCAGATGATGCATCCAAACTACAATGTCCAAATTGTCCAATACCCAACCCTAAAAACCTACATTTGAAAACAACTTCAGAACTTCGGACAATCTTATTCACATCGAAAATCACAAAATCTACATTATTACAAGTTGTTGAACCTGAATTAGTGGAGAAGTATGAATCATTAAGACATAATTTCCTTTTTGAAAAATTTCAACAATATTATCCATTCTCATGTTCAAAATGTCCAAGATGTTCCCATTGGGTGTTTCGAGATGATGTTGATGATAAACTGGTTATTTGCGATCATTGTAAATTGGCATATTGTTTTGAATGTAATCATAGTTGGCATGGGACTACAAATTATTGTGGATCGAAATTGAACTCAATCCCATATGAAATCATTGAAGAAATGCTTCAGGATGATACTTTAGAATCTAGAAAGGAAAAATTATCACAGATGTATGGAAGAAGAACTTTGAAATTGGCGATTGATGCATTCATCTCTGAAAAATTGTTTAGAGAAGCTGTGGAGAATGAAGAGGATTTAATGAGTTGTCCAAAATGTTCAACCGTTGTGACGAAATCTGATGGTTGTAACAAGATGAAGTACTCGGTTTGCTCATTCCATTTCTGTTATCTATGTGGTGAATTATTGGATACGGCAAATCCATATACGCATTTCACTGACTTGAAATCAGAGTGTTATGGGAAATTATTTGAAGGCATGCCAGGTACAGAGGATTTATAATACAACATAAATAAATAATAGACATAATTCATAAACATCATTATAGGGCATGGATAGGTTTTCTTGCAGGTCTCGAATATCTAATAACGTTTCTAAATAATCTTCTCCTCTTAAACTCATCATCAATATAAAACTCATTATGCATATCGATATAATTATCACGGTTAAGACGTAATCCACGATTTTGACACCATTCTTTGCATTCATAATCGATATTCCATGGATCATCATCTTCGAATCTCCATCCTTTAGGTGGATTAACTTGATCTATTGTGGCCACACCAGGTGGAGGCTTTTGGGCCCTTCTGTATTGATCCGTCATATCAAAAATACTCTTTGAGAATAAATAAAATTCCCATTGTGAAGATGAAACACTCTTCTTGAATATTTCAAAGATTTCAACTTCTCTTATTTCAGGTGGTTCATCAAGTATGATATCTTTTCTCTCCGAATCTTTCACAATCTTGTCAATTTCCTTCTTTTGAGGTTTTATCAAGTTATTGAATTCTTGAATCTTGGGGAAAACTTTTGGATGTACCAATAGCAACAAATTCCATCCCATTGTAATCAACAACAGTCTCCAAGGAATGTATGGTCCAATTAAAATGAAAAAACATACAGTGAGGAAAATTGTGAAGAACAATGAAGTTGAAACTCTTTCATCTTTGAAACCAGCAGTTCCATACCAAAATCTCTCAACATTAGAAACCATTTTTAATAAGTTTGACAAAGAGTTTTGTAAGTCTCTCATATTCACCAAAAACTCCATGTTTTTCTTCAACAGCCGCACATTAGTATCGATCTTTTCATTTAATTCTGGAACTCTTCTTTCAATCTCTTCTTCTTCAAAAGCTTTTTCTTCTTCAAGCAATTTTGCCATTTTTTTATTGTTCTCAATTTTGGAAAATTTCTCCAATAATGATTCACCTCTTTGTTTAACCTTCAATAATTTGGGTTTATGGATTGGGTGTCTATAGATATATCCAGGAACCATTATCCCGTATAGCAAGAAAATCAACGGCAGTATGAATAACAAGGTTGGATGAAGAACAATAAATGTATAGATCATCAATGCAGATATAGTGAGTGATGGTCGAGTCCAATGGAATATTCTCAGTATAAAGTATTGAGCTTGAAACATCCCACCTAGCTTAGCGGTCATTTTCCTCAAGTTTTTAGTAAATTTTGGGATCGATAAACTTTCGGTCTCTTTTCTTATTGGGTCATTTAATCTTGTTTCAAGGTCCTGCTTATCAGGAATCACGGCGTGTACCAATAATTTCTCCAACAAGATGTCTATGAAGTGATTTTGCTGTTTAGCCATACTTTTCTCTCTCTTGATATCTGTTGAGGTACGTTCCTCACCAACTTCAGTACCTTCATCTTCAAAGTCCGAGTCTCTCCAGTATCCATCCGTATCATCATCCGTGGTATTATCAGAAGCAGCGACGTAATTACCATCACCATTGTTATCCTTTCGATCTTTCAACTTGTCAAAGCTTGCGCCTAGTACCGAAGCAGCAGTAGCGGCGGCCAATCTCTTTCTTGAGGAGGTGTCATCCGTGTGTCTCTCACTGTAGCTTGATGTGATCCCATAGAGCTGTCCCAATCCCTGGATGGCAGCCTCTTGCAATCTCTGTGACATTGGTGGCCATTGACTTGAATTAATTGATTATGGCTCTTTGTAATTTGAATTTGACTTTTGTATTGTTTCGCGAAAGTGGTAGACCCACGCAAATTACGATGATGGATTTCTCCGATAAGATCAAGAATTTGAAAAGTTTCAAAGATGTTTATTCCAATACACTTCAATTAATGGTTCGTTTGGTTATTCGCAGGTCTAAAATGGTCACTACTTCTACTTTCCTCATCATCAATCCAAACTCATCCAAGTCAGTCACTGATAATCTCGAAGAGATCTTGCCAGTTCCTCCAAACACAACTCTCAAGTTTTACACAGGTCCTCCAAATGCTCCTCCTGAAATAGATGGTCCTGAAACTTCAAGACAGTCTACTGAAGCATGCTTCCCAGATTTGCATGATCACTATATGGATCATGACGGATTCTTGGTGTGTTGTTATTCTGACCATCCATTGATTTACAAACTACGTGAAATTACGAAAAAACCTGTATTGGGTATTTTCCAAGCTAGTGTTACTTATGCTGTCACTACATCCCCTTCAAAATTTGGTATTTTGACATCCACAAGCTCTTGGGAACCAATTTTAGATCAAGCTGTTAAAGATTTCTTTGGTGGTGTTGATGTGCCATTGTTTACAGGTACTGTTGCTTCCAATATTAATGTTTTGAAGTTGGGAGATCCAAAATATTTCAAGAAATTGGTTGAAAGAGCAAAGATCTGTGTTGATGCAGGCGCAAAGACAATTTTATTAGGATGTGCTGGTTTAAGTGGATTGGAGAAGAAATTAGAAGCTGAGTTTGAAGATGTCAAGTTCATTGATAGTGTTAAATTCGGTTCTGAATTACTCAATACACTAGTGAGATTTGATAAAAACTGAAAAAAACATAACGATTCATTAATTTTCTAATATACAATGTAATGCAAAATAAAAGTTGTAACATTAAACAACATTTTTCTTCTCTAATTTGTACGATTTCTCATTCTCATCATAAATGCAAGTAATTTATTCTCCATTTCATAAACTTCCTTATCATCCATCTTACTGATTTGTTCATCTGTGAAGCCATCAAACATCTTGGAAACTTGTTCAACTGGGGTTGGAACAGGTGGGAAATCGGGTGGTGTCAAAATATCAAGAGCTGAATTATCTTCAAGGCGTAGTTTCTTGTTAGGCTGATGGGTTTGTTCTTCTTCATGATCAATGTTTGCAGATTCAGGTCTCTTTCTTGGAGAGGATGAATCCCTAATACTTTGTGTGAATTCTCGATCATCAATCTCAACAATATCATCTTCATCATCTTCTTCGTCAGATGAAATATCTTCTGGATGATCATGATCTTGAGAATTATCTGGTAAAGTTGGTGGCTCAATACCATCTTCAATTTCATCATCTTGATCCTTTTGAGTCTTTTCTTCAATCTCATCATTTGATACATCTGCTTGATCATTTTGAACCTCACCTTCAGCTTCATTTTCTTTATCAAATTGAGCTTCATCATTGATTTTATTTAGTTCCACATCCTTCTGAGTACTCTCAATATGTTCTCTTTCTGATACGTTTTCAGCTTCTAGTGATTCATCAACATGTTGATCATCAGTAATCTCCTTGGACACACCAACATTTTCAGTATATGAACTATCATCTTGTTCAATCTCAACAGTATCTTGGACATTTGTTTGATCAGCTTGCTTAATAGGCGATGAATCCAATTCATTCACCCTTTCATTGAATGCATTCATTTTTCTCTTCACATTCTTCAAAGGACTTGAATACAAAACCAATGAATCACTTGGAATTTCATTCTCTTTATCTTCCACCAAAAGTTGATTAAAATCATCAGATTTATCATTTGATTCTTCCTCTTCTTGATTTGGTAAGATTATTTCATTAGAATCTGGAATTTCTTGAGTTTCGACAACTTGATTAATAGATTCAACCAATTCTTTAGAGCCCAACATTGAAATGTCTTCATGGCTATCATAAAATGCATCATCACTGGTTGATAATTCTGAGGTTTCTTCAACTCTTTCTTTAACTGGTGATAGCTCAACATGTGCACGAGCATCAAAGAATTCATGATCACTCGAATTAGCATCATTCCAATCAGATGTAAGTTCAATGGATGAGCTTCTTTGAACTCCAGCTTTTGTAGCTGTATCTTGAGTTTCAATAACCTGGGTTGGTGCATCTTCAACAGGTACATCATAGCTTTTCATAGCAGTAGCTTGATTTGATACACTGTCTTCATTTTGTTGAGTAGCTTCGATATCATCACTTGGGTTTTTCGCACTAGAAGTTGGAGTTTCAATAGCATCTTGAGTCATTTCAACATCTTGCTTATTACTTTCAATCACCACTGTATCCTTTTCATCTTCCCTATCAGAACTATTTGAATCAATGGACATTCCAACATCTCTGGCATCATGTTGTTTCTGTTGTTCCATAGATAAATCAGAAGAGCTAACCTCCTTATAAGCAGCTTTATCAATCTGAGTATTCTCAACACTAGATTTCTCAAGGAATTGTTTACATTTGGATAAACTGACACCACCAACTTGAACCACAGATTGAGTCAATGCATCTTGTACTTTGAAAACAACTTCAGAAGCTTGTCCATCTCTTTGCATTGCTTTACAAATCTCTAACCCTTGAAGAACAAAATCATCCAGCTTGTCCAAATGTGATTCCTTAAGCAATTTCATATATCTTTGTAAAAATAAATACCCTTCAATGTGAATCTTTTTAGAATATTGATTATTTGGATCCATTACATGGAAGTAAATATGTTCAGTGAATGGTAAAAGTAATTCCAATTGATCTTTTTGTCTCCAATGATTAAATAATTTTAACGCAGTTTCAGTTGGGATAACTCTCAAAGTCATCACCATATCCTGGATCAATGGTGTTTTCAAGATATCAATTCCATCATTAATCATATCTGATAAAGAAATCAAATCAACCACTTGCCAAATTTTCAGATTCATAAATTGAACGCCATTTGTAATGTTATTCTTGATTATATATGACAGGTAATTTATCAACAGCTGTCTAGATTTAGGTAAATGAGCAATAACATTACCAATCGATTGAACTTCTTGACTAGCTAAAGATTTTTCAAAAATTTTGGATTCCAAATTATTTGACAAATATTGTATAATGGATTGATCTTTGATTGAGATCACCAAACTTTCATAAAATCTATATTGGAAAGTTTTGATAAGACTAGTCATGAATTTCAAGACATCTGTAGGTTTAACATTCCCCAAAGTAACAACCTGTTTCAGAATTTTCACAAAAATGTTATCATTATTGAAAACAACTTCATCATTTCCAGCACATTTATAGAAAATTCTATAACCGAATGTTGTTTTCAAAACGAAAACAAGTTTATTAATATAGTCCAGCTTATCAGCACTTGAAAGTTGCACCAATTCTTCAAAATAACACTGAGCAAATTGTGAATAATTATCAATAACTTGGAAAATCTTCTTTGTAACAATCAAATCAGTATCTTTTTGTGCAATAGGTTTGAAAGAATTTAACAAATTTGACAAGCAATTAACCTTGACTTTTAAAGTTTCATTTGGATTATCCCAAACAAGGCTTTTAAAGATATTATAAATAACATCATGTCTATCCAAAACAATTTCAGAGCTCAATCTATTAATATCATTCAATTCAAATTTATCTGTGCCCAAACATTTGATCAAATAAAACCCATTATCAGCACTTGACTTACGTTGGGTTTGAGAAGATGGTGTACCAACAAGATGAGAAAATATCCTCACACAGATTTTTTCCAAATATTTTGATCTCTTTTGTAAATTATCCAAAACTTTCATGATAAACTTCCAAATAAACTGATCCAATCCAACATTCTGTGGATTATTCAACAATACATAAAACATTTGTAATGATAAATTAACCAAATCATCCAAATCTGTATAATCATCACCAATTTTTTCAAAAACTGAAAACATTAACCCCAATTTTCTTTCAATACCCACACTATCCAATTTCCCATTCTCTGTGAAAAGTTTCAAATTCTTAGAAACAACATAAACTAGCCCTCTAAATGCCCTAACACCAGCCTTCTTGACAACTTGCTCCTGGTGTATTAAACATTTCTCTAAGACTCCATACCAAGGTGAACCTTCAATAGGATTCTCTTGTAAATAATTAGAATCATTGAACACCAAAATCGTCAACCCCAACCAAAGATCCATCGCAACCTTGACTTGATCCTGTAATAAATCCTCAATACGACAAGTTATATAAGTGAATGTACTTTGCTGTAAATCCAAGGGAGTCGAATTCAATGAAATTTGTGAATCCGGAGCAATTTGTAAAGTCTTGTGGATTGGTGAATTCAACAACATTTTAATTTCAAAATTGATAGTTTTCGAAGTTATAAACACTTTAGAAGATTCCAGTAAAGTTTGGATAGCAACTTGTTGTTGTTTTTGATATTGGGAATTAAAATCACAAAGACAGTTGAAAAGGAAAGGTAGCCAAGTTTTAGCATTTTTTTCCATCATTATTGTGTGGTTAATGATTAATGATTTTAAAGTGTATAGTCTTTCGACTAATAAGGACGATGAGTTGAAGTATTTCATGTTTAGAAGGGCATATAGGATGTATTCTTGATTACTCATGGAGATTTGTTGATGAACTTTATGATCTTTCAAGAGTTGTAGATTAGCAGTGAGTAAACTTTTGGAAACTGTTGGTTTTAGTATTATTGATGATGAATGGATGATGCACCATCTAACGTATTCAAAGTTTGATTTAGATTTTTTCCAAAATGAATTTATGATCTTGGTATTTGATATTAATTGTGTCAATATTTTAGTAATTTGAATATCAGTTCTCACCAAGAATGGATCTTTTGATGGGGTATCTGTTGATATTATTTGATTCTCAATAATGGTCATATCTCTTTTCAATAACCTTATTAGGTCAGGTAAATAATCAAGTAATGTAATGATCTTCCTATCATTCAAATCTTTCAACAATAGATTAATCGTAGCATAAATTTCAAAATGCTTATCACAATTTGATGATTCCAAAACATTAATACCACCATGCACAACATTTTTGAAAAAAATCAACTCCTGATTTGATGAAGTTGGGTTTGTTAATCTTGGTATATTTCCTGGAGTCCAGAATTCTATTTGTGATGGATTCACTAGACTCCCCTGTAGACTTGTTTGAGGTAATAATGGGTTCATTAATGGAGGTCTTGTAGTTGGTTTCAAGATTGATTTCTTTGGAGTTTGATTATTGGGTATTATAGGAGATGATTTATCAAAATTTATCAGATTCCCATCATTAAACATGACTTTTTTTAATTTGATTGGAGAAGATTTTGAAGTGTGGTGAACATCTGGTGAAGGTGAAGGTAATGAATTTGTTCTTGTTTGCCTTATAGGTGAAGATTGAGCCATTGGAGCCCTTTCTTGAACTATTTGCTTTGCATTTAATGGCGAAGAGTTTGAATGGTCATTTGGTGTAGTGATATTCTTTTTAGATCTTCTGCTTGATCTTGAAGGTGTTATTGAAGATGGAGGAGGTAATATAGGTGAATCTATAGAGGATAGTTTATTATTATTATTAGTTGAAGATGAATTTGGTTTTGGAGAAGGAGATTTCTTGAGACGTTTCCTCTTTGCGACATTTGTAGCTGTGGCCTTGGGCATTGCTGGACCTTTTCCTTTAGCTTTCGATCCAGTAGCCATTGGGAACGTATAAGGGGGTCTGGTTTGTAATTTGAAGAGTTGATTATAAGGTTTTGAAGGTTATAAATTTTTTGGTTATACGCGATTCACAAAATTTCGCGTTGTTCCTGAAAAGGAAATTCTGGAAACATGAATTCTTTCATCCCGACACAGTATATTGCGTTTTAGGCAATGGTTAATAGCCTCTGCTTATCAAATTTGTACTGTAAATAAACGTTTCTTTTTTTTCTTCCGGATCACCAAAAATTGATAAGACACAAATTTTATTACGCTCGTTATCTTTTTATAATTTGTTGTGAGTTTGTGTATAAAGACTCCCTATTCACTCGTTTAAGCATTGCCAACTCCCATCACACAGCATGTGCATGGCCAAACCAAGGCACATTTACAATAAAGAATACAGGGCTACTATTGACATTTTGATGCTACCACACGACGTTATGGTTGATAATTTAAAGATTGGTGATATTCAACAGATGGTTTTCGATAAAGAAGAACTAGAGAAGGCTAAATATAACAATATAAGTTGTCCAACTGCAAGCTATAACCCATACAGTGATTATAGTGATTCAGATTCAGAATCAGAGTTGGAACTTGAGCCATCATATGGTACGGCTGGTTTCCAAAAGAACGAAAAATCAGATTTACTCCCATTACCAGTGACTATGAAGAAACCAACCAAGGAAAAGATGACTATGGTCTCAAAGATACTATTAGTACTTATTGGGCTCATGCTTATGAGTTTGATAATCCATTTCACAAGTGATTATACGATGTTGAAGATGAATGAAATGGAAGTAAACGAATCATCAGTTGAGGAAGTGGAATACAAATACACAGAGAAGTTGGATCAGCTATACAAAGACTTCCACATATAAACCATCGACAAGAATAATACCCATCGTTTGTACAATAGCACATATATATATAATAACTAATAGAAATTTTAATGATTGATGTTACTATTGATGAATATTATGTAATCATGTAGTGTGTGCTTATGTCAGACTCGCGACACGCGATCTCGCTGAAAAGAAATTTTGAAGGAGTGAAGAAATTTGCAGCTCAAAAACGACACACGACGTTACTGGAAAAACGGTGGATAAAGAGGTTAGAGATATTGATTTATCTAGATACAAGCTATATTCAACCCAAATCAACACGTCTTTTCATCAGCCTTTTAACTTGTCCTCGTTGAATAAAAGTCCAACTGAAAAAGTCTAGAAGCTGCCAAAGCCCTTTTTTAGCCCAAAAAAAACTGAAAAGGTCGAGAATCGAAAGAAGGAAAAAAAAACGCTTTGAATTAATTTGAACAATAAATTTTTATGATCAAAAGAGAAATCGAATAAAAGAAAAAGCGTTTCATTTTGATTCTTTTAGTTTTAACAAAGTTATTACAACAACCTGGATTAACTTTTAGTTGTCACATTCATTCATTCCAAACACATTCATTCGTTATTTCTCCTTGTTCCAAGAATATAATTAGAACTTATCCTCATTCCGTTCCTTTCAAATATATGGGCAAAAAAAAATCTATATTTGATACACAAGGATTGCAAAAGACACCAAAATCAATATTATAAGAGCTACATACAATAGAGATATCAAAATGGTTCAACTCCAACTTCTAATACTAGCCTTACTGCCTATATCCTCTTTGGGAATGTCACAAGTAGGGTGTTATTCAAGTTTACCATCGTCATATTCGGATAAGTCCACATATCAATACCAATCATCATCTCATTGTTCAGATGAATGTTCAGGTTATTCATATTTCGCATTACAAGGTGGTAACACTTGTATCTGTGGTAATGATGCTCCTTCAGGCTCCAAGAGTTCAGATTGTAATACCCCATGTTTTGGATATGGTGAAGAAATGTGTGGTGGTTCAAATGCTTATATGATTTTTTCAACTGGTAATGGTGGTGGTGGTAGTGGTAATAGTGGTAGTTCAAGTAATGGTCAAAGTTCCACAAGTACAAGTAACACAGGAACTAGTTCCACTACAGGTTCAAATACCCAAACTAGTTCATCTACAACTTCGTCAAATACCCAAACTTCAAAAACTTCAACAACTTCATCAAAAGAGACTCAAGTGACTCAAAGTGTCAGTGGTAGTACTGTTGTCGTGATGTCTACTGTTGCTGTATCTGCAACACCAACAAGTTCTGCATCAGAATCTCAAACTCAATCCACATCGTCATCATCAACATCACCATCATCTTCTTCTTCTTCTGCCTCTGGATCAAGCAAACCTTCCAAAAAGACCAATTTAATAGGTCCTGTTGTGGGAGGTGTAGTTGGAGGTGTTGGATTAATTGCATTAGTTTCAGTGTTATTCTTCTTTTTACGTCGTCGTTCATCCAAATCTCGTGATGCAGAATTGGCAGATTCAGCCTATTATGATGCTATTAAAAGAGATAATTCCACTGTGGCTAGACCTTTGAGTAATCCATTTTTGAGTAAAGAAGAATTTACTGATCAAAGATTGAATCCAGTGATGTTGGGGAGAAGAAGAATCAGTGAGGGTTCCCTGGCTGATGAAGCTGATTATTCAAGAAAGATACTAAGGGTTGCTAATCCTGATGATGATTTATAAAGTTAATTGTTGATACACTGATTGTTGTTTTTTTTATTATAAAAATTTTGTTTGTTTCTTTTCAATTTGTTTCTAGTGTTTCTGATGTGATCTATTGACCACAATCAGTATTTATTATTATTATTATTATTAATTATGAGTTTTATGATGGAGTTTCTATTGAATTTGTAGTGTTTCTCTTATTGTCAAACCCCAGATTATAGGTCTTCGGATTGAAAACCACCTAATTCCACAACCAAACACACCATAAACACGGTTCAAATTAGCAACACACTATAACCAACGTCAAAACAAACACTCCCAGTGTATTATAACACCTTTTCCATCATCATAACCCCCTTTATTCAACATTCTCCTCATTAAAACAAACTGCCACTTGTGTCCGGTCAAAAACATCCGATTTAATTCCTTGAAAATTGAGAAATTTTAAGGAAAAAACCAAAACTTTTATAATCAACATCAACAACAACAACAACAAATAGCCAAAACCAATTAACAATCATGCCTCACACAAATGAGATACCAAAGAACGAACAAGACATATTCAACCAATTGACAGAGATCCGTACCAAACTATCAATCTTGAAAAAAGATCGTTCTCAATATCTAAATTCAAAAGATGTTTTATCCATATATACAAACGTTTTAACATTAGTTAAAAATTTAAACAATATTAGACATCAAGTTGAAGACAGAATCTCCAATAGAGTGGATCAGGTCGTTGATGATGTCTTCCAGTTATTATCCCTTTTCTTCATCACTGTTGGGTTGAGTAAAACTGCTCCGGCAACTTATGCCTCATTATCTACTGTGCAAAGATTATTGGAACATTTGAATGAATCAAGAGTTTATACTCATCATGATTTGAAACCTATCAAGGAAAGATTGAGTGAGATTGAGGAGATTATTGAAGAGAATAAAAATCCTGTAGATGAAGAGGAGGATTTCTTGTTAAAGAGGAAATTAAAAGAGTGTCAATTGGAGTATAATGAAGTTGAAAATAAAGTTGAAGATGTTGATAATTCTTTAAATTCTTTATTGGAGGAATTAATCACAACAAGAAGAAAATTGTTGAGTATTGCAGCTAGACCAGATTTTAAAACCCAGGAATTAACTCCATTAAAATTAAAATTACAAGAATTGGGTAAACATCGTGATCTAAATGGGAAATTTACATCTTTGGAAACTGGGAAATTTGAAGAAAATGGTCAAAGTGTTTTGAATGGGTTATATGATGATTGTAATATTTTGATCAAAGATTTAGAAGCTCATAAATTTGAATTGGATGATAATTTAAAACCTATTTATGATCGGTTAATTAATTTGAAAACAACATTGGAAGATTTATTAGTTACAAGAAGATGGACCCTAAGAGAAACTGATTTATACACTTATCAAAAAAATTTACAAGAATTGGATGACCTAAGAGTTGATGGTAAATTCCCAACAAAAGATGAATCTAAAAGTAATAAAGGTCAATCAATTTTGTTGTATTTATTAAGAAGATGTTATGCAATCATTTACAAGCTTTTGGAATCAAGTGAACCGGTGAGTGAAGCATTACAACCAATTCATAATCAATTATCAACAGTACGTAGATGTCTTATGGAAGTTAGAAGAATGGGTGGTATTAATTCTGCAAGAGAATTATATCCATATCAAATGAAGTTGGCATCATTGGATAATCTGAGAGAAGATGGGAAATTTATAGTGGATGGTCAAATTCCTGAAGGTCAAGGTACTTTAAATGCCTTGTTGGCTGAATGTTATGATATTTGTCAAGAGATGAAGGTTGAAGCTGAAGAAAATGAAACTGAAGAACAAGGGGTCTCGGATGATGTTGATGATGGTACTAATCTTTATGATCATGATGATGAAGAGGAAGAAGGCGAGGAAGGTGAATTGGAAGGTGATGATTGTGATGCATTGGATGATTATAATGAAGAAGATGAAACTGATTATCAACCAAGTTATGCACCAAGTATTGCAGGTTCTGAAGATCAAATTCCTGCGTGAATACTACAAAAAGAAAAAATATTATTATTATATTATTATTATTATTATTATGAATACGTCTATTATCTATTATTATATATTATATTAAGGTTATGCTTGTGATTTTACATAGTTTTGATGTAGTTGATCAGAGACGTTTTTCAACAAAAGTTCGCGAATTTGTTAATTTTACAAAACTTTTTCTGTTTAAACGATATTTTCAACATTATAAAAAATCCAAATAGCCCCAGTTTATTCAATTGTTTGACTCTAGCAATGTCTTTTCCACTCTGTATATTGTGTGGATTATGTCTAGTCTCTGTGCTTTTAAAGAGGTATTATTGAAACGAGTTGGTGATGATTATTCTGAAATATTTGTCCCATTTGCAATAACAAAACCAAGTGATGACAAGACACCTTTTTTCACCATATATAGTACAAAATTGATTGATGATTTCCCTATTGTTTTCAAAAAAGTGTTGCAACTAAATCATAATTCATTACCATGTGAAAGATTAGTTACAGTTCATAAAAGTCATTCATCAATTGAAGATTTTAATAAATCAACCATAATTATAACACAAGATCCACAATTAAATTTGAAACATTTAGATGAAAGTTTCAGGATTACTGAGGATTATTTCAGTGGAGTTTCAACGTTCTCCGTGGGGAATTATAAACCATTTATTGATATGCAAGGAGTGGAACATTTGAAAGATGAAACTATAATGTTTGGTCATGGTGAAAATTTTGAACGTAATATAACTAGAAATTTTAATGATATTTTCAAAGATTTTGAAATTAAAGAACATCATTTCAATATTTTCAAAAATTTGTTCAAAAATTCCAAAACTGGGGATTCTAATCAGAGTGTTAATGTTGTTGGAATGATTATTGTGGAGATTCCAAAAGAGAAGGATGATGATGAAGAAAAGGATTATATGCTGATATTGAAAAACCCTTCGATTCCAATTGATGAGTTTCTTTTCGAAATGGCCAATTATAAAGGATCAGATAAAGCTGTATTGTTGAAGAATGATTTCAAATTATATGCCAATGATGTTAAAGTTTTCAGAATCATGAAGAGAATGCTCCATGATATCTTTAAACAGTTACACTTGCCAATGACTCGATGCAATCGACGCTCAAGTGTCACCACGACTCCAGAGTGTTAAAATGACGATTAAATCAAATAAATGGCTATATAAATTCTGTATAAAGTGACTAATTCTATGACTGATTCTTATCTAATCCATCTGCAAAACGCATTCGCGAACCAACCGCCAAAAATTGCCTTTCAAAAAAAAATTCAAAAATGAGTCAAAAAGAAAATTCATCGATGAAAAAAAAAAAATGAAAAATTTATAAAAGAATTGAACATTTCTTAACAATTTCCAAACTAAAGTTGATATCCCACAAACAAATTTAGAAAACAATGTGTGGTATCTTTGCTGCATTCAGACATCCAGATGTCGACGCCTTCAAGCCAACAGCACTTCAACTAGCCAAAAGAATCAGACATCGTGGTCCAGATTGGTCAGGAAATGTTGTCAAGAATTCCACAATCTTGGTTCATGAACGTTTATCAATTGTTGGTTTAGATTCAGGTGCTCAACCAATCACTTCAAAAGATAAAAGTTTATCATTAGCAGTCAATGGTGAAATCTATAATCAAATACACCTAAGAGAAGAATTCCAAGATTATCCATTCAAGACATTATCAGATTGTGAACCTATTATTCCATTATATCAAAAATATGATATCGATGCACCAAAATACCTTGATGGTATGTTTGCATTCGTGTTGTATGATGCTCCAAAGGATCGTATCATTGCTGCAAGAGATCCAATCGGTATCACCACTTTATATATGGGTAAATCTTCAAAATCCCCAAAGACTGTTTTCTTTGCCAGTGAATTGAAATGTTTAACAGATGATTGTGATGAAATTGTTGCATTCCCTCCAGGACACGTTTATGATTCTCAAACAGATGAATTGACCAGATATTTCCAACCAACTTGGTGGGATGAATCCAAGATCCCAACAAAGAATGTTGATTATAAAGAAGTTAGAGAAAGTTTAGAATTGGCTGTTAGAAAAAGATTAATGGCCGAGGTCCCATATGGTGTTTTATTATCAGGTGGGTTAGACTCTTCATTAATTGCCTCTATCGCGGCAAGAGAGACTCAAAAGGCTTCACAACATGATGATGATTCCAAATTGGCTGGTGTTGATGATTCAGGTAATTTACATTCTCATGGTTGGTCAAGATTACATTCATTTGCCATTGGTTTACCAGGTGCACCAGATTTAATCGCGGCTAAAAAAGTTGCCAAATTCATTGGTACAATCCATCATGAACATACATTTACCTTGGAGGAAGGTTTAGATTCTCTAAGAGATGTTATTTATCATTTAGAAACTTTCGATGTCACCACGATTAGAGCATCAACACCAATGTTTTTACTATCAAGAAAGATTAAGGCTCAAGGTGTCAAGATGGTGTTGTCTGGTGAAGGTTCTGATGAAATCTTTGGAGGTTATTTATATTTCGGTGCAGCACCTTCAGCTGATGAATTCCATACCGAATGTGTTAAAAGAGTTAAAAACTTGCATTTGGCTGATTGTTTGAGAGCTAACAAATCCACAATGGCTTGGGGTCTTGAAGCTCGTGTTCCATTTTTGGATAAGGAATTTTTAGAAGTTTGTATGAATATTAACCCAGAGGATAAAGTTATTAAACCAAGTGAAGGACGTATTGAAAAATACATTTTAAGAAAAGCTTTTGATACATCAGATGATTCAAGTGCTAAACCATATTTACCAGATGAAATCTTGTGGAGACAAAAGGAACAATTTTCAGATGGTGTTGGTTATTCATGGATTGATGGATTAAAAGATAGAGCTGAACAAGTTGTTAGTGATGAAGAATTTAAAACTCCAAAACCTGAATGGGGTGTTGATATTCCAACTACTAAAGAAGCATATTGGTATAGAACAATGTTTGATGAATTATTCCCATCAAAAGCTGCTGCAAACACTGTTATGAGATGGATTCCAAAAGCTGATTGGGGTTGTGCTGAAGATCCTTCAGGTCGTTATGCTAAATTACATGAACAACACGTTGATGATAAATAGATTATATATATATAAAAATTAAACGTAAGATTGAATGATTTCAATAGCTTCTTTTGTACCATCAATGAAGAATCCAATGAATTGTTTATAAACCAATACTGAATATTTTTCAAAAATGGATAAATAAAAATTATAATACAATTTAATCAAATTGCCCAATTTATAAGTTTCAATCAATTCACTAACTTGATATAAATTTAAAACACCATTCTTGTAATCATTACAGAAAACAATTGAATAAAATTGATTAAACCAATCATTAAAACTTAGTATAGTGAATACTAAATTCCCCAATATCAAACTTGTCAAGATTCTAAACTCCACACCTTTATGGGTATTGGCATATGATAAATATAGTGACAAGTATAATAACAAGATTGATAAAGTTATAATGGATTGACCAAATGATGTGGAAATTAAAGATGGTTGCACTATTGGGATTATTGAACAGAAATTGTTAACTGGGGTGTTATTGTGGGATAGGAAAGATATGGATCTTTCCTGACCTGGGTGGACCAGTGAGTATAAAGAATTGAGTAAAGACATGATGAATTCAACAGTTTATAGCACTTTATAATAGATTTTAATAGCTCTAATTGTTTATATTACGCGTTGGGTATAAAAGGTTGTGTCAACAGGGTAAACAGCGTGTTAAAATTCAGCACATGGAAAAGCAAAACAGCAAAAGTCAAAATTCAAATCAACTTCAACTTCACCAACATCACCAACTTCAATCACCATGTCCAAAAGACAAACAAGATCAATGGATAAAGAACACGACACCCCAATCACCACTGGCTCTTCACACGCCATTGACGACTCCATCCACGGAGATCAAGATTCAGAAGTTGAAACCAAGCCTCCACCAATCAGAAGATCATCCTCACTATTCTCACTAGACCTAAACACAACACCATTAAACCCTCCAGATGACGAAGATATTAAAAAATTCACCAGTGATGATATCCACTTCAGTCTTGTCCGGAACTTACACCTCGCTGACTTCATCACCATGATGAATGGATTTTCAGGTTTTTATTCAATAATCTCATGTCTTAGATTCACATCAACAGGATTACCACATTATGTCCAACGTGCGCATTTCTTCATACTCTTGGGTTTATTTTTCGATTTTTTCGATGGGAGAGTGGCTAGATTGAGGAATAAATCTTCATTAATGGGACAAGAATTGGATAGTTTAGCGGATTTGATTTCATTTGGTGTCGCTCCGGCATCTATTGCATTTGCCATTGGGTTTCAATCCACAGTGGATGTTTTGGTGTTGTCATTTTTCGTATTGTGTGGATTGACAAGATTGGCTAGGTTTAATGTCACGGTGACTACGATTCCTAAAGATGTTGGAGGGAAGTCCAAGTATTTTGAAGGGTTGCCAATTCCAACTTCGTTGTTTATTGTGGCTAATATGGCGTTTTGGGTTAGTAAAGGTTGGGTTAATGATGACTTACCATTTGGGTTGGTTTTGAAAGGTGGGTTTTTGGAGTTTCATCCAATTGTGAGTGTTTTTTTCATTCATGGTTGTGCATTGATTTCAAAATCGTTGAAGATTCCAAAACCATAAGTGCGAGCCCGATAGGGCGAGTCATGAGATCCATTGGCATAGCTAATACTACAACTGATAAATGATTGAAATCGTAGCTAGTCAATACCACAAACTAATAAATTCTGAAATCCGTAGCTACAAACAAACATCCTCTAATATGCAATTGACAATCTAACTATACTCCTCAGGCAAATACTTCTTCAACAACCCCAACGCCCGTTCTTTCAAATCCTCATTATTCTCATAAAAATCCTTTAGTATCTCCAAACACACCTCCTTCACCGGTGGTTTATAAATCACCAAAAACTGCAAACTCTGGAAACCAAGTGCACTCCTCTCAGGATCTATACACAACGACTTCAACTTCCCCACGAGCTCTGCATTCAAGTAGGGCACCTCACTCAACAACCTGATGAAAATTCGTCTATCCCCCATCTCCAAAAACGGGATCAACGTATCCATCAACTTCTCACACCACTGCAAATACGTTGGTGTCTTGCGGTCTGTGATGAACTCTGTGAACCATTCTTCATTGAGCCACTCAATCACTATATCGATCCGGTCATGGATGTTTGCAAGAAAGTACTGGAAGATGGATTCACGAATGAGGTCAGCGTATTGGGGATGTTGGGATAGTCCGCGTGTGGCGAGGCGGGTGAGGATGGTTAGCCAGGATTTGGAGTCCCATTGTGTTATGGCGATTTTGTTTAGTTTGTGGGATGTGTCTGGTGTGTTGGAGGTGGTGGTGGAAGTGGTGGTGGTGTTGGATAGTTTGTAGAAGTTTTCAATAATTAGGTTGAGGTGGGTTTTCTTGTCCTGGATTGATAAAGGGGATGGTTGTGGGAGGATGTATGTTGATTCTATGTTGTCCATCTCGAGGATTTGGTTATTGTCTTGGTCATCTTTTTCTGTATCATCAATTGGTTCTTTAACTTCTGGGATGGAGGTAGATGAGGGAGGTGGTGGTGGTGGTGGTGTCTTGTTGATTAAATCTGCATAACGAGCAGAAACAATACTTAGTGCACTGATTAATGAATTCATATCAACGTTTAATAACGTTGCGATGGCAATGTTTGATAAAGTTTTCAAAGGGATTTGTGAGACATCAAAATTGCGTAATTCATTATTTGATTCAATTAATGTGTATAATGATGAATATTGATTATCATTTGTGATTAATGAATTTGTAGAAGGTTGTAATGGGGGGTTTTCTAATTTGATTTTTTTGTTTGATTCAATTGATTCATTTAATAAACCTCTTTTCCTTGTTATATCCATTGATGAATTGATTTCATTGATTAAATTGGTGGCCTTGTTGTATATTGGAGATTGTTGTGATAATAAATTTGATTTTGTTAAATAATTTAATAAATTTTTCAAATAACGATTCATAAATCTTTTCATTAATTTAAATTTTAAATTTGAATCATTTGAAAATTGATATTTATTGGAGGTATTGAATGATATAATTGAATTTAAAATCTTTGTATTGAAAAGTTGGAATCTTTTCTGTAAAATTATAACAAGTGCATTGAAAATACCAATAAATTTTTGTGGGATTAAAAATTCTTCATCATTTAAATAATTGATTAATAAATCTAATAAACCTTTAGCTTCAGCATCCAAGACATTCTTATTAATAACTGTATGATTTTCATTAACATTGGCAATTGATATTTCATTGCTATTATTATTATTTGACCTTCTTGGATCCTTGGAAACTATATTTGAAGTTTGGATAATTATAATTTTGGAAATAAATTTCAATATAGTCAACTTCACACCAATTGATCTTGATTCATCCAAACTTGAATCATTTGATGGGACCAATGGATAGGTCGAAGACCAAGCAGCAATGATTGTTTGCTTCAAATGATCAAAATCTTGCCAAATTAAAGAATTTGAAGTTTTAGCAACAAGATCAAATATACAATCATAAATATTTGTGGAAGTTAGGACAACATTTTTGAAGATCAAGACATCATTAATCTTGGAAAGATGGATCAAAGCAGGTAGGATCATGGATGAAGTTTCTTGCCTTTGATGGAATGAGAAATCTTTATTAGCCGGGGAGGTTATATCGTTAAAGAATTGTGAACACCATTGATGAATTGATAGGTCATTGGATGAAGGTTGTTGAGTTGCAATTGGGATGATGATTTTGAGGACCGTAGGTAGAGTTTTGGGGTCTCTTTGGACCAGTTGCTTTGACTGGTTGAGTTGGTCTATGATGTTCATGGTGGTTGATCTTGTTATTGTTATTATTGATGATTGATTGATTGATGTTATTGAGTTGAAGAATGTTTTTTTCAGTTTGGGCTTGTTAGTGCTGGAGTTTACTGTTGTGTGTGTGTAAATGTGGGTACTAAGAAATGATAGTATAGATCAAAGGTAGAGTATTATAGTATTATGGAGTATAGTATAGTATAGTAATATAGTATAGTAATAGTAGTATAATATAGAATAGAATAGTAGTATTATGGTATTATAGTGTATTATCGTGTATTGTATTTGCATTTGTATTGTTCTGATCTCAAAGGTACAATCTCTATCAAAAGGGTCCCATCTGGTGACTGAGCAATTGAGTAGAAAAAGAATTGGAATTAGAAAAGAATACTAATACTAATACAATTATAATACAATACATTCCAACATAGACCATACAATAACTATACAATAACCATAGAACACACCAATACACCAACAACTACTTAATACTCCCCCTTCCAAATACCCGCAACAAGCGTTCCTTTGATCTAGACAATTTAATTTTAGATCAGAATCAAGAGAACAGCCATCAACATCATTGATTCATCATCACCAACTTCAACTACATCAACTAGACCAACTGCATCACCTTCATCTTCATCACCCTTTGATTACTTCCTTTCATTACACTCGTCGCTAAAGCTCCTCGCAACGTCGCTACGCCATGAGCTACTACCACTACATTGACGATGAAACAATCCTTCCCAAAACAAACTACAACTCTCCCTTCTACTCATCAGTCCCCTTACATTCCCAACCAACAGACATCCTATCCAAACGGTTCGAACTATGGAGACAAATCATCAAGTCATTAATAAACTATTTCAAATCAATAGCAATTGCAAATCAACAATATAGTAAAATCAATGATAATTTAATCCAAACTATAAACTTCCCCTTCTTCACAAACATCTTCCCCAAAGTTGGTGGTGTGGCAATGGAGAATAACAAGATATTCGAACCTCATGTGGAAGATTTGAAAAAACAAACATATTTTGCCAGTTTTGGAAATGGTTCAATCCAGGATATTCAAATATTGTTGAAGAAGTATCATTTGAATCTGGGTCAACAACAAAGAACTATCTCAATTGAGTTGATAAATACACTTGTCCCTAGATTGGAGGAATTACAAAAAGATTTATTCATCAAGATTAGAGAGATTAAGAATTTGAATAGTGATTTTAAAAATAGCTTAAATCAAGAAATTGCCATCACGGGTCAATGCTTGAATGATTATATTGATGTTGTCAAGATGTACAAGAATGGGGTGATTGAATCTGGGAGTGGTAAGAAGGATCCATATTTATTGAGATTAAAATTGGAAATTCAATTAAAACAACAATTGTATCAAGAAAATTATCTTGAAGAGGCTTTTATCAATTTACAAATTACTGGGTTGGAATTGGAGAAGATTATTTTCCAAGAGATTCAAAATTCTTTGAATCGTTATAATGAATTAATTTCTCAAGAGATTTTTGTCATGTATAATGATTTGATTAATGAATTACACCAGGGGATCATCTCCAAGAAAAATTTCTTTGAATGGGATGAATCAATTAAAAAAGATTCAAGTGCAGAGTTTAAAAAGCATTTTCTAACCATTTTACATGATGATCAATTACCAATTCCAAGAAAATTATCCTCAATAAAATATCCATATAATAAATCAATAATTTCAAAATGTTTTAGAAGTGGATATTTATTGAAAAAATCCAAATTATTGAAAAATTATTCAAAATCATTCTTCATCCTAACAATTAACTATCTTCATGAGTTTAAATCATCAAATTTAATGGAATCACCAACCCCAATAAATTCAATAAATTTAAATGATGCCATATTAACCGAATCCAACGATATGAAATTCCAACTACACGTTAAGCATATAATTGGACCAGATAATAAGATCAAGACCCATAATTATGTTTTCAAAAGAAGTTTAAACGAGATGGATGAATATCAATTCAAGAAATGGATAATTGATTTGAAAAATATGACAAGTTTTAATTCGTTCAATGAAAGATTTAAATATATTAATGGGAAATTATCAAATTCAAATTCAAGATCAAATACTCCAATGTTTGAAATTTCAAATCCAATGGATAATATTGATAAAGTTAATGAGAAGTTACAAAATTTACAAATTACATCGATAACTAATGAAGCTAATGAGGGTAGGGAGGGAGAGGAACAACAAGAACAAGAGCAAGAACCAGAACCACAGGCTCCTTCACCATCACAACTATCACCATCACCAAATGAGCAACAAGACATCCCACAAAACTTCACCCAATTTGCCCAAAACATCAAACCAACCCTTCCAAAACTTTCATTATCATCACTCCCAAAAGTTCAAATCCAAGAACCATCACCAATCCACCCCTCCACTACCACCTCCACCTCTTCAGAAGACCTAATCAAACTTGCAATCCAACATAATCAACAAGCTAGACCAGCATCTATAACTTCATCCACAAACACATCCTCATTAGGCTCCTCTTCGATAAGTGCAATCGGTGTGCCTACGTTGACTAAACAAAAGTCTCATATAGATCTAAATGGTAGTTTGTACAAGGATGAGGATAAGAAAGAGGAGGATGATGAGTTGAATAAAGTGTTGGATGCTTTAAAGAATGAGGTATAGATTAATAGATATTGTATGTGGTTATTTGTCATGTATTAGCTAAGCGATGGGCTCAAAGTTTCTCCACTTGGGAGCGGGAGTGAATGGGCCATTGAGGGTATGGCCGTTGAATAAACTAATGAACTAATAAACCATTAATCATTAATCTATTAATCTATTAATCAATAACCAATATGATATAATATTCTAATCCATGATCTAATACAACATTATAACCCATAACCGATAGCTATTCCCTCCCACTTTCCCAGGGCCCAACGGACTCTGTTGACTCATTCTCGGAGAAACGAATATTAGAGTGGTACGCACACGCCTTAATGTTCCGAGTGACTAGAGAAGTTTTCAATATTATATAAACGACACAAAGCACCATGATTCATCTCATCAACTATTAACTATTAACTATTAACTAAAAGCCTATACATCAACAGCCCAAGAGCCTAATGCAAGACAAACTCATCATCGTCATGGTGGGGCTTCCCGCCAGAGGCAAGTCCTACATCACAAAGAAAATATCAAACTACCTCAACTGGCTAAACATCAACAACAAGATTTTCAACGTTGGTAATAAGAGAAGATTACAACTGTTTGAATGTGAGGAGCAAAATGCTGATTTCTTCAACCCAAACCAATCGAAGAATGTTGCCATTAGGGATCAGTTGGCATTATCCACCTTGGATGATTTATTGGATTGGTTGAATAATGATGATTGTCCCGTGGGGATATTTGATGCAACTAATTCCACTATAAAGAGACGTGAATTGATTAAAGAGAGGATTTCTAAAAGGATGCAAGGACAGAATTATAATGTCTTGTTTTTGGAGAGTATTTGTAATGATTTGGATATCGTGGAGAATAATATTAAATTGAAATTGAATGGTCCTGATTATAAAGATGTCGAGGATAAATTTGAAGCTTTGGATGATTTTAAAAAAAGATTACAAAATTATGAATCGATTTATGAAACGGTGGAGTCTAGGGAATGTCAAGATTATGTTCAATGTATTAAAATTGTTAATATTCATAATTTGAAGAGTTTTAATATCTTTGGTGTTTATTCTTTAATGTTGCAAGGATTTTTATCAAATTATAATACTTGCAAGAAGAAAATTTGGTTATCTATAAACAATATAGATTCATCAAAATTCATACCATTGATTATTAATTCTTCAAATTTTTTGAAAATCATGTCTGAAGAAGCTGAATCAAATCATCATAAATTAATCCCCAAATCATCAACATTGGATCAAATCCATGATTTGATTCTTGATCTTGAATCTTCAAACTCTGATGTCCTTATCCAAACAACTGATCAATTCCTTATCAATGGATTATTCAAATATTTCAAACCTTTACAAAAATTTAATCAATCCAACTCCTCCTCCTCAAACATTGATTTGAATTATGAAATTATCTGCATCAACCCAGATCATTATCAAACAGATTTCACCAAGATTGATATAAGAGAATTATACCCTTTGGAAATGACTAGATCTAATTCAAACGGGAGTAATACAAGTGAAATATATACCCCAATTAATGTTGATGGGTTGGATCAATTTAATTATCAAAATTTATTGGAAGTTAATGAAAAATTGGAATTATTGAAATGAAGAAGCTCACTGGCCTGAGAGAATTTACCAAAAAGTTTATTGTTTTTTATGTTATTTATTATTGTGCTCTATTTGATATAGTTATACAGATTATATATATTACCCTTAATGACCATGTTTTATGACCCTTGAAATCAGTAGTTGATCTTGTGAATTGAGAGTTCAAGTATGACGTATTTTATGATTGTATTGTGTAATTGAGCAGTACAAAATGATCCCGAATGTCCTACAATATCTGAAAAAGGATATCAATCATTTGTATTAATGACAACCATGGAATTGTGTAATCCATGAGATTGTGAATAATAATGATGGTTTTGTTAGTTTGAAGGGTTGTATTGTTTTTAAACAATCAAATCATCTTCAACGCTAAAGAAGTAGCATAAGAGACAATATGCTGATCAAAATAGAATCTATTTCCCGACGAACAACGCTGACAACACACTATCACACTATATTATCAATTATATGAAAACAACAGAATCAGGACCCAAATCATTGCGAGCAAACATCTTGACCACAAGAAAAGAACGTTTGACGCTAATTATACCAAATTCAAAAAACTCAGGTTATAACAGCTGTCTAAGAAGTGCTAAACAACCAAGCCCTTTTCAGAACAACCATATGAAATGCGAGAAGCAATGTACCAAATTACAAAAAAACAATGTGGCAAGCTCTTTCTGGAATGAACAAATATTTGATAATGTGATTCGTGTTTCCATGTTGATTTTATGATTGAATTTTTTTTTCTTCACCATGATTAGCTAATCATCGTAGTCATACACGTAAGGTTTAGAATAATGATAATGTAGATTGATGAAATGTATGCAGGTGTTATCGAGTATTTTACGTAGTATTGAAAAAGAGTAAATCATTTGCATTGATAACAACCATGGAATTGTTGAGATCCATGAGATTGTAAATAATAATGATGATTTTGTTAGTTTGAAGAGATGTATTGTTTTTAAACAATCAAATCTTCAACAGGTAAACTGTAGTGCAACTAGAAGAGAAGTTTGCTTGACTGGATTCATTGTTGAAGAATAAATAATCAAAAATAACCGTTGGACAACACTCTCATATCCCTAAATAAAAGATTAGCATAATGAGTTGAATAACTTGATGTGGAGATGTGAAGCACAAGAAAAGAACTGTCAATGCTAAACATTGCAGATTCTTCCCAAGTGCGTTCAATGGTGATATTGAATAGATGTTTAATTAACAAATTAGAAAAATGGTTGAAGAATCACAATGCGATTTGTGTTTCCTTGTTGGTTTTATAATTGATCAAGTTTGTTTGTTTTTTTCAAATCGTCAATTAACCGTCATGATTAGGTAATCATTTTTAGAATAGAGGAAAGGTCTAAAATAATGTGTAATGTAAAATGATAAGGTTGTATGCAAAAGTTCTCGAGTATTCTACGTAGTATTGAAAATGTATATGATCATTTGTATTAATAACAACCATGAAACTGCTAGATCCATGAGATTGTAAATAATAACGATGATTTTGTCAGGTTGAAGGATTGTATTGTCTTAATTAAACAATCAAATCATCTTCAACACGCAATCAGTGCATCAAAATAAAAACATGACAACAGTAAGTATTGACAGTCAAAAATACCCAATGGACTAGCTGAATCAAACAATTGATCCACACTTCATTCCTTGAGCACAAAAGTCTCATGCAAGAAAGTGGGAAGTAACCTGTTGATTTCTTGTTGAAGGAAAGCTTGATCTTCAAAAGTCATATGAATCAATGGACGAGCAGAAAGATCTGAGATGGGTGAGTGAAGAAGTAATTGTTATATTTATACAAATTCAAACATTTAGACTAAGCATACAGATCACAACAATTCAGGTACATACATCAAAAAATTTTCGGACTTATCTAATATGAACTACTATTGAGTTTTGGAAACCCAAAGTAAGATGAAGAAAGTTATTGCACATGATGAGAATTAGCAATTGATAATAATTCATGTTTCCTTCTTGATTTTATAATTGGACTTTTTTTTTTCATCATCTTCCATCAAGATTATCTAATCATAGTAGTTAAGCTATAATATACAGAAGCGCCTGGTTTAGGATTATTGCAAATTGAAATATTTACTGTAATATGGAAACACGTTATCGAACTATATCCAGCTACAAAAGTCTTGAAAAGGGGTGGATCATTTGTATTAATGACAACCATGAGACTGTTAAGGCCCATGAGATTGTAATAATAATGATGATTTTGTTAGGGTCGTGCTTGAAAGAAATGTATTGTCTTTCAACAAAAACTCATTCTAAACAAGTTGAAAACATCCATTACCCATGGAATATAGCTTGAAAAAAAAGACTTTCCTAGAAAAATTCGACATTATTAGCAACAATAATCAGGCAATGTTAGCGCTAGAAGCTCATATCATGTACAATGTACTGCAGAACGACCACAAATAACGACGAAACGAAAGCGGACAAGGTGATCAATTTTGAAAGAAGTTCAAAAAAACTTATTCTTCAATCTATTCATCACCACACTAATTCCAAGGACTTATTAACACTTTGAGCAAAAGTTTGCAGTACTATGATCAATAGCAACATTGTAAGAATGTACCGATTTCTTGATTTTGTAATTGAAGTTTTTTTTTCGACATCATCATCATCAAGATTAGCTAATCATAGCAGACGTTATTATAAATCTATATTATATGCTATAAGTAATTTACCCCCTTTGGTGTAAACCAGGAGCGTAGAAACATTGTGTACAAAAATTTATTAAAATTGAAAAGGTGTCATGTATTTCAGAGATCCATAAATCTGTTTAAACTTATGAGACTGTTTGAATAATGATCACTTTAATCAGTATGGAACATACTCAACCATGAACGTAATTAAAATCCATAATATGTGAGGCAAAGAAAGAGCAGCTAGCGATTCTATGGAAAAGCTAAACTATCTCTATCATGTTTCCAATTAACGAATAATCACAACATACCAGAAAGTAGGTGAATTGCTTTGCCCCGACAATATAGGATCCAAATTAACTGATCATGGAGAATTTCAACAGTACCTTGAGGTTAAGGGATGTCTAGGTCGACCACGAACGACTTTGATTTGTACAAATTTTCATCCAAAATATCTGAAACAACCCACAATTTAAACGTGTTACTAAATCACATTATAGCTGAGTAAAATTATGCTAAAAACACGCTAGAAAACACCCACATCAGGTCCTAACGATTTTTCTAATCAATTCAATACAAGAAACGGATTAAAAAAAAACATCTTCACAGCCCTCTGAAAATATATTGAACCGCACTGAAATGGCAGATGCTGTCCAGTGTCCTGTACAACATTACATTCATCAAACAAAGCAGGCAAGTGTTTGTCTGGTTTTTCACCTCTTTCAATGATATCAAGACATTTCTACAATGATACATAATAAAATCATATTTTTACTAAACCCCATTAAATGAAACCAATTATATACACACATAAATCAAAAAAACAATTATTACTCTTCTCACTGTTTTTCCAAATCAACATTCATTACGTCATCACTTGAACTAGATGCAGTAGTACCTTTATGATCACTTGTAGCATTATTCTTCATTAGAACTCCATTATGTCCATCACCTTCACGCCCAACTGATCTAACACTTTTTCCGTCTTGTGAAATATTTTCAATATATTGTGCCTCTTGTTTAATACTAATACTTCCAGTATCATTAACATGAACATTATTGATACCACTAACATCTGGACACAATTCAGCACCTCTTCTACCAATCAAATACCAAGGTAAATTGAACAATTCCTCCATACTTTCCAAAGAACGACCACTAATCTCTGGTAAAAAGAACCAACACCAAAACAAACCCAAGATCAAGACACCTGAAAAGAAGTAAAAACATCCATAACTTGTCATTTGTAAAAGCATTGTTGGAGTAGCCTTAGAATTACCATACTGATTAGCAAAATGAAATGTCATAATTAAAGCAACTGCAAAATTACGAATTCTTAATGGAAACATTTCACTATTGATCAAATATTGAATTGAATTCCAACCCATTGTCCAACCAACACCGTTTAAATACAACATAGCCAAGGCACCTGTCCCTGCTCTTCTTTGTGATGGGGTTGGATCAAAATCATCACTTGTAGCTTCTGGAACAATAGCTAAATAAGTGGCAAAATAAAGTGTTGAAAAAAATTGAATAGTGATACCTGTGTATAATGATCTTCTTCTACCAATATAATCAATCAAAAAAAAGGCACACATATAAGCTGAAAAGAATTTAACAACACCCAAAACTGCAGTCATTAATAATTTTTTGGTTCCTTTATAACCAACCATTGCTGTTAATTCTGGCATATAAATAGTAACTGCATTAGCACCTGACCATTGACCCAATATTTGTGCAGCAATACCAACAAATAATCTATATCTAATAGATTTAACTAAAAACAACTCTTTAAGCAAATCAACTCTAGATTTCTTACCAGTTTCTTCACGTTCTTCAATCAATTGTTCTTGAATATCTGAAATTTCACTAATAATATAAGGATGATTTTCATCTAAATTTCTAATCTTGGATAAATTTTTAAAAGCTTTTTCAATTTTACCAACTTTAACTAACCAACGAGGAGATTCATTACAAAGCCATGATCCAATAAATAATAATCCACCAAGTATAATCTTTACAGAAGTTGGCATGATCCATTGTTTCGCTGATGAACTTGAAACGTGTAATGCAGTACCATAATTTGCAAAATATGCAATCATAACACCAAAATAAACAGCACCGGCAAAGACACAATTACATAACCCTCTGATAGATTTTGGTGAAACTTCTGAAAGATAAGTAGGTCCAATCACAGTAGTTTGACCAATAAATAAACCTTCAATCAATCTCCCTGCATATAATTGACCCACTGATTTTGACGTTATTTGAATAATCCCACTAACTATCCATCCAATACAGACAACTTGTAATGTTCTAATTCTACCCAATTTATCAACAAGATACATAGCAATAAGACACCCGCCAATTGAACCCAATTGAACCATGGAAGTTATATTTGATTTTAAATTTGCCAATTGTGATGATGTTTTAGAAGGATCTTTTAAACCAAATTCTTTAATGAATGACGTTTGAGCAACACTACCAGAGATGTTACCTTCATCATAACCTCTTGCACAACCCAATATACCAAATACAAATACTGATATATATAAAGTCTTGTTGAAAATTTCTGGTGGAGAATTATCATTATTGAAGAATTTCTTCTTTAAGGAGAATTTCTCTTTTGATGGTGTATGTTTCCCAATTGTTTGTGTAAGTGTCATTGTGACTAAACCCTTTTATGTGGATTTCAGAAAGATAGCCAGTTTGAAAGCAGGATCTTGTTCAGTATTTATAAGCTCTAATCAATTGGTATCAGAGGGGCTTCAGATCAACCGGTATGAACCATTAAGTCTTCCTCACCAACGGTCTGTAACAATTTATAACCCACTTGTGCAAAACCTTGAATAGCAATGTGCATAGACTATGTTCTTTACAAGGGAAATTAAGGGTACCTGTCTTAGAAACCAGTCATTCATCTTCTGTTGGGAAATTTGAGTATTGGGTATTGGGTACCTATAATTGTGAGGGCAAATTTCCTTATTCTGTTCATAGTAGCCTAATTGTTGTGATTTTGTCCTTTTGGTTAGGTCATGAATCCGATATCTAACAGCATGAATTCCACAACGTACCATGTGTATAAAGCAGTGTAGGATAAGCTCTAATGTGTCATACTGGTTATTACTGGGGGTCTAGTCCAGTTCAGTCACGGTTGTTTACAACTGATTGTCGTTGAACTAGTGGAATCTTTCTCTCGTATCGTGGTGTTTGCTGGGAAAAAACTTCTGGTAGGAACCCTCCGGCTGGTGATGAAACCCAAACCGTGATCAAGAAGATTTGAGTCAGAGATAAAAAGTACCCACTAGTGGTGAAAGATAAGTCTGACTGATATGGTGTAGCGTAAGAGAATGAATGACAATGTAATGTACTACACATGATGGTTTTAAAGTGACCGTTGGAATGCCCAGTTCTTGGTATAGCTTGTCTAATTGTTCAACGCTCGCGAAACGCCAAAAAAGCTTGGTTAGGCTTGAATTGCCTAAACAGAGCACCACAGTCCAAACAACATAGGCTAGTGTGCTGGGTCCCTGTTCCAATCGGAAACTTTGAGCAGAAAACAACTCAGGGACTACCTATGTTGTATTCCCAGGGAATTGAGATGGAGAATTAGATACAGCCGGTTGGGTTGGGGTAGGTGCAATTACTGGAATAGGTTGAAATAGTGAAGAAGTAAAGAATCAAGATGTAGGAATGGTTAAAATCGGAATCAGATATATGTTCATCTTTTCAATTGTACGAGACTTTATGATTCTTTCCTACAATTATACGTGTCTTGATTGGCTTCGTCTCCACAAAATTGCAACTGTATGGTGGCTCGGATTCCTGTTTGCGACTCCGTCAAGCTGGTGGAGGTGGAGGTGATTGTTACGCGTTTAACACGGCTCGCAGATACGGTGCTTGATGAATAGCAAGTCTATGGATATTAATGGAATGGTTGGTGGAATAGGTACCAAAAGAATGCTTGAAATCATGACTGATGAAGTTCAGCTAACTTATAGGTTGCTTCAATTTGTGCATTCATCCATGTCAATGAAGATCTAATCATATAGGCTATCTGTATGCCCCACTACAACACTTAAATCAAGAGTCTCAAGAGTGAACCAAAGCGTGTTGTACAGATTCAATTGTTAGTCTCTCAAGTTTAAAGTGCTGTAGTCCGTTTCTAGTCTAGGAACTCTGTGCTTTGTCGTGAAACTTGAAGTTCAACAAAATGCAAGTTACTCCAAATCAACGGGTGTCAGATTCAAAACCTTAACCATGATTAGGCGTTGAGATTTATGGTTCTAATTATTAGTCTGCATTACTTGCTAAACTTGACACATCAATTGTTGGTGTGAGTAGCTTTGCTCTCAAACTTCATGTGCTCATGAATATGAAATCATTCTGCATCTTTACTATCCAAGGTTTGGTGTTGTACTCTTCTCCCCTGCTTCAACTCAGTATTCTATATTCTATATGTACAGCAGCTTTATCCCAAATATATTCTGAGGTTTGCAGGAATTTGATTACTATAGTTGGTTCAGTGTATGAAAGGCTTTTCAATCAAGATCCGATATTACAACACGTCAACTAAACCACACGATCAGGCACAAAACTTCATCGACTCGGTTATTCAAAATGTTGACCGTGCTCTATACCCTGCTTAGTCTGACATTTGGAAAGCTGAAGGGACCCTTTGAAGGATTTCTGTACCTGAAGGCTTTCGATGTGTCGAGCTTTCCATGATGTTTGTTTTGACCGGAAGACTGCACCCGGAGCTTAGATCTGGGGTAAATTCTGAGAGATCCAACTTTTTAAAGCTTGAAATATTTTCTCAAGATTCACTGAAAATTGAGCAATCAAAACATTTATGAGATAGATATTTGAATAGAGAAAGAGAATGATTACAAAATGTCGTTTTCTTTGACTTTGAGGTTAGGTAACTGATACGAATTCAAGGACAGGTGTTAAAATTAGAGCTTGTCGCGAATGCCATGAATATCCGGAGAAAGATCTTGTTGCAAAAAAATGAACAAGGGGTACAACTTTTCTTTCTTTATACTATTTGAACAGATCATGTTTCCAAGTTCCAACTCGCTGAGGGTATATTTGAATTGACTACTAGTTTTGATTTTTGAAAGACTGACTGTTTATCCAATTGCAATACAAATATGCTTTTGTTTGAAGGTTCTATCCTCTGTGACTTCATCGTGTGATGTTGATCATATCTAAACATTATTATAACAATATTAATTATCAATCAATTAAGATCACCCATTGTTATATACCATACTGTTCCTGAACTGAAATCTAAGATAGTTTTCCAAAGGTTTCTTTTCAAAAATATGGGTATACTACAGATTTGTGTTTGATCAACTGATATTCCTTGAATCTTTATACAATAGGAACAGATGTTGGTCCTTGAAATGCATGAAATTTTTACCGTTCTTCAGCTTTACAATGATGTAGTATAATCGGTGCTCAACAACGCTTAGCAGAAGCGCTTGGGATGTCTTTCTAATGAGACGTTAGAGACTTTGGCGAAGTATTAGTTGCTACACTCTAAATTATAACCAACTAAAGACAATCCTAACTAGGCGCTGGCTATAAATTGACCATTTGATTAGTATAATTATCATTATTATCTAATAATTTCTTTGTGCTTTATATATTTAAAAAACAGCTGTACAACGAATTAGATTGACTAATTTATATATTTATAACTAATCATATACTAATATTAATAGTACGTCGTATAGCTTCTGGCGAGATGTCGTCGTCGACGCCTGCGGTGGCGTGAAGTTAATTATATCATGAATATTTAATTATTGGCCAATTATTAGCTTCACAACTAGGACATTACGACTAATGTCCTGCTGTGATCTAAGTGGCTAAAGAATACCTACTATAGTGAGAATTGACACTATTATAATTGATTATATATAGTATTATAAAAATTTATATAAATTAAATTAATTTTGGAAGATTTATTTAAATGCTAAGTTAATTTCAAATAATCACAGCACAAATGAGGCCCTAGCTCAAAATATTTTTTTCAAAAAATAATGATTTCAAAGAAATAACAAGACTAGAATAATCTACTAACTTTTTAATACTACCATCTTATTTATTTCAAGGAATAGTTACAATAAAACTACAATTTGCAGCACTTACTTATGAACCTCGGACCGTAGGCTGAAAATTACATAATCTCCCGTATAACAAAAAATAAATGCGTCAAACTAAAAAAAAGTTTTCGGATTAATTTTTATGATGATCCTAAAAAAAGAAAGATTTGACATAAAAATTGGTGTCCTTTCTACACTGGAGGTCCAAAAGGTTGTCCATTCAAAATGACTGAACGTGTATTAAGGTGATGCTTCATGGGGCTACAAATTGGAATGCTGAGGTTTCAATCACCTGTTTCAGCTTGTTCACCATACTGTAATTAGCTACTCTCATATCACCGAAGCTAGGAATAAAGACACATTTTGTAGCCAGTTGTATCAGAGTATTTATCCTATATAGCCTCTTTTCATTTGCTAAATTGTAGTTAAGTACACAATTTGAAGCCTACACGTTATCAATGAATTGCCGGTCAAGGCATTCCAAAATTCATGTGTATGTGAATCAGATGTTGAAAAGTGTATCAATCTCCGATTGTTGAAATTTTTATGGCAGAAAAAAGTTTGCACAGTAATTAAAAGTAAATTACCATACGCGATCGTGTACACCTTTTTTTCTTACACAAACAATTTAATACGAATCAATAGAAAACAGGTGAAAAAGGGAGGAGGTTAGTAGATCCCCCAAGATCTCGTAACACTAGTATTAGAGCAACTAGCTTCCTAACTAACCCCAACAACACCATAGTAATTCATACAAATCTTTTAACACTTTGACACCTCTGAAATCTCTTCAGCCAGCTCTGGCACCACCCGAAGCACGGAATACACACAGCGAGCGGGGAGGGGCACACTTCCGGGCGTCGAGTAAAATTGCTGAATCGAGTTTTTATCCGGTTGGCTCCATAGAGGAGAAGTGTGAAGGAAGAACTGAGCGATGTTGGGTACGCTAAATAGGATTAATAGAGAGTATGAAATGTGGCACAAGATGGTGTAGACATGGTTGGAATGGTGAGAGTATTCCCAATAACAGAGGCCCTATGCTCTGACTCACCAGCCCATGGCTATTCCACCCAGCAAAGACTGGGCCCACAGCGCTGCTCCAGGGACAGTCGGATAAAAATGGAACTAACTAGATCGGGCACGGTACGCGCCACACACGCGCATTGTTGTACTGGTTTTTTCTGATTCTCGATGAGCTAAATACTAGTTAAATAGGGAATATAGCTGTTTTCTTCCTATCTGCTACAAAACCACATCCTATACACCGCTATCCTCCAGATTTCAAAGACAAGGAAGCTCTTTTTGGTTGTTGTCCTGCTGTTGCTATCCTGCTTTCTCCCTGGTCTCATTTAAGACTCATCTTTACATATTCAAATATCTCATATATATTCAGGCCATACTGCTCCAATCATGCTAAGTTATAAATCCCTAAGACAGATCAACATCAATAACTTGAAAACAATGACTATTAGCTCTTCAAGAAGTTATAGCTCTCCATCTGCTAAGGCTCAAGCCACAGCTACTCTAGACAACACAATGGGTCGTCATCAAGCTGCTACATCTCATGACATCAAGAGACCTATTGGTGAAGCTGCCAAAGCTCAAATAAACACCCCAAAGAGAACTAGATTAACAGTTGAAGGTCCAATTGAATGTTCCCTTTCCGGGTTCCAATTGTTAAACTCTCCTTTATTCAATAAAGGTTCTGCATTCACTGAAGAGGAAAGAAAAGCTTTTGGTCTTGAAGGTTTATTACCTGCTCAAGTAAACACTTTGGATGAACAAGTTGAAAGAGCTTATAAACAATTGTCATACCTCAAAACACCACTAGCCAAGAATGATTTCTGTACTTCAATGAGAATCCAAAATAAAGTTTTGTTTTATGAATTAGTTAGAAGACATATTAGAGAATTGGTTCCAATCATTTATACACCAACTGAAGGTGATGCCATTGCCGCTTATTCTCATAGATTTAGAAAACCGGAAGGTTGTTTCCTAGATATCACCGACCCAGATTCCATAGAGAGAAGATTGGCAAACTTTGGCGAGGATAAAGATGTTGATTATATCGTTGTTAGTGATGGTGAAGGTATTTTAGGTATTGGTGATCAAGGTGTTGGTGGTGTTAGAATTGCCATCTCCAAATTGGCCTTGATGACATTATGTGGTGGTGTGCATCCAGGTAGAGTTATCCCTGTTTGTTTAGATGTTGGTACTAATAATAAAAAATTGGCTAGTGATGATTTATATATGGGTAATAGATTCCCAAGAATTAGAGGTGAACAATATGATCAATTTGTTGATAAATTCATTCAAGTGCTAAAGAAAAGATTCCCTTCAGCCACTTTACATTTTGAAGATTTTGGTGTCACAACAGGTAGACCTTTATTACAAAGATATAGAAACCAATTGGCTTGTTTCAATGATGATATTCAAGGTACTGGTGCCGTCGTGATGGCTTCTTTAAGTGCTGCTTTGAAACATACAAATAGACAATTACTAGATTCTGAAATTGTCATTTATGGTGCCGGTTCAGCTGGGTTAGGTATTGCTGATCAAATTGTTAATCATATGGTTACTCACGGTGCCACCGTTGAAGAAGCCAAAGCTAAAATCCATACAATGGATGTTAGAGGGTTAATCCTTAAATCTATGAAGGAATCTTCAACTAAAGATCAACATTCATATGCTGATCCAGATTCAGAATGGGAAGGTATTGATACAAAATCATTATTGGAAGTTGTTCGTAAAATCAAACCAACTTGTTTGATTGGTTGTTCTACACAAGCTGGTGCATTCACAAAGCAAATCATCCAAGAAATGTATAAGCATAACCCAAGACCTATTGTTTTCCCATTATCAAACCCAACAAGATTACATGAAGCCTTCCCAGTTGATATCATGGAATGGACAAATAACGATGCCCTAGTTGCTACAGGATCTCCTTTCAAACCAGTTGACGGTTATGTCATTTCAGAAAATAACAATTGTTTCTCATTCCCAGGTATTGGGTTAGGATCTGTTTTATCAAGAGCTAAAGTTATTAGTGATAGAATGATTTCAGCCGCCGTGGACCAATTAGCTGCATTATCACCTCTAAGTCGTGATCCAAAAGCTGGTTTATTACCACCATTAGAAGTTATTAATGATACTTCTGCAAAAGTTGCAGCTGCTGTTATTTTACAAGCTTTAGAAGAAGGTAATGCCAAAATTGAAGATGAAGTTCAACCAGGTAAGGATGAATATGTTAAAGTCCCAAGAGATTTCGATGCTTGTGTTGAATGGGTTAGATCACAAATGTGGAAACCTGAATATAGACCAATGATTCAAGTTGAACATAGGGAAGATATACATACTCATCAATATTGAGTTGGAATTTTTTAAAGTTTTTGTTATGACATTTAAAAAGAGAGTTAATTTATAGAGATACATTGTGGATACAGTGACAAAACATTGGATAAAACTAATTTAATACAAAAAAAATAGAAAATATTAAAAAAAATGTTGTAGTTTCTGATACATTCTGAGGTACAGATACGTGTCAATAAATGTCTGGTAGGGACAGTTCAGACGCTAAAATGTGATTTTCAGGGGAGAGAATCTAGACATTCTGCTTAGTACATTCAAAATTACTCGAGATCATGAGATCTAGATCTTTTATAAATAATCCCTCTCGACAAAGAAGTTGGTCCCTTCTTTAACAGTATTTCTCCAAGGCTCAAAGTGAACAATTTCTTTATAGTTTGAAAAATTTCGTACCTTAAAAATTTTCGCGTCGCATTTTCCAATTCGCGATTTTTTTCTCTTGTGAAGATCTAGATTGATCAAAAGACCAGTGAAATTGGGCTATAATTGAAATTGAAATAACAACGTCCAACTTAGTTCAACTCATTGTTCTCTTTTATTTATCCAAGGAATAAATAGAAATGAAGGAACTAAAGAAACTCACCAAGGTTATCAACAAGAATAAAAAGCTCAAGGTCTCAATATATTCTTTGCTGATCATAACGATATTTGTTCAATTCTATCAATCAATTTATGGTATCTCTTCATCAAATCATAAACTTTTCAATACATTGATCAAAACACCATCAACTACTTCATCGTCATTATCTTCAAACTCATTATTTTCAATCTCCAAGAAACCTTTACCAAATAGTCTACCCAATGATGCTTCATTAAGAGAACAACTACATTTCCAATTCCCTTACGATTCAACAAAACCTTTCCCAAAGATAATATGGCAAACTTGGAAAGTCCCAATAACTTCACCAGATTTCAAATCAACCTTCCGTCGTTATACCAAAGAATGGGATGAAAAAAATCCAGACTATTTATATAACGTCATTCCTGATTCAGCTGCACATGAATTAATCAACCATTTATATTCCCCAATTCCAAAAGTCTTACATGCTTACAACATCTTACCCAAGACTATCCTCAAGGCTGATTTCTTTCGTTATTTGATCCTTTTCGCCCGTGGTGGTGTTTATTCAGACATTGACACCATGGGGTTGAAACCAATAGATAAATGGGTTTCAAACAATCAAACAATTTTCGAAACTCCAAATAATGCAGGCGTTGTTATCGGAATTGAAGCAGATCCTGATAGACCAGATTGGAACGATTATTATGCCAGAAGAATCCAATTCTGTCAATGGACCATACAGAGTAAACAAGGTCATCCAATGTTGGGGGAACTGATTGCTAAAATTACTGAAATTACATTGGAGAAAGAAAGAGAAGGTGTTTTGAATAAAATCAAAGGGAAAGATGCAGGTGATGATATAATGAACTGGACAGGTCCAGGGATTTTCACTGATGAAGTTTTCAAATATTTGAATGAAGTTATAACATTAGATTCATCTGTTAAAATTATAAATAAGACCCCACAAAATGAGTATAATCAAGGTTTAGATATTTTCCAGAAAGGTGTTAATTGGAGATTCTTCACATTGATGGAACACCCAATCATATTGGATGATGTACTTGTGTTGCCAATCACTAGTTTCAGTCCAGGTGTTGGTCATATGGGTTCAAAATCTCCAAGTCATCCTTCTGCTTATGTTCGTCATATGTTTGAAGGTAGTTGGAAACCTGATGCTGAAAGAAATATTATCGTAGATGAAGAGCCAAAAAAACCTGCATTACAAAATGTTGTCGTTCAATAGATGATTTATTGCTTCTCGTTTAGTACGTAGTTAGTTTGTAAAAAAAGTCCCGTTAAGATTAAATTAAAAACACACAATGAAAGGAAAGGAAGAAAAAAGGCTATAATATAGTACAGCTTGACTTCTTCTTCTTCTTCTTTTGTGGCTGACTAGCACCTGAAGTATTAACTTTACCTAATGGTTTTGGTGCCACTTTTTGTTGCTTTGATTGAGAACTAGGCACAGGTTTTTGAACATTAGTTTTTTGTTGTTGTGGTGCAGTTGAAGAGGATGTAGCAGCATTAGGTATAGCTGAACTATCCGTGCTATCTTGTTGTGTTTGCTTTTGGTTTTCTAATGATTCATTTCTCATTATCTGTCTAACAACATCGATAAAAGCTTCATCAACATTAGTTTTATGCATTGCAGAAGTTTCGTAAAATGGGACTCTACCCCATTTTTCACTAATTTTAATACCGTCTTGAGGTTGCAAAACTCTTTCATCAACTAAATCACATTTGTTACCAATTAAAACCATAGGCACATTTGTTGAATCTTTAATTCTTAAAACTTGTTCTCTTAATGCTAATAATTCTTGTAATGAACTTTCATCATTAACAGAATATACTAATAAAAACCCTTTACCACTCTTGATATATAATTCTCTCATTGCAGTAAATTGGGCAACACCTGCTGTATCCAAGATTTCCAAATCACAAGCACGTCCATCAACTTCAATTTGTTTACGATACGAATCTTCAATTGTTGGGTCATATGAATCTATGTAAACACCTTGCACGAATTGTACGGTTAATGAGGATTTACCAACACCACCAGCACCAAGAACAACGATTTTGTAATCTGCAGAAGGTTAGTAAAGATAAGTTTGGATGTTTGACATTCACATACCTCTCATGATAATTGTTATGTAAAAGCCCTGACTATGAGATTAATGAAATAAATAAGCAACAAAAAAATAATGCAAATGAATGGGTTCCAAGCGAGTGCGATTATATAGTGAGCTAAAGATGAATGAAACTCTTTCTAGTTGAATATTGATACGTTCTAAACTAAAAAGAAATGGGTTGAAGATTGTGGATTTCGTTATTTTTTTTTTTTTGAGCATTTCACGAAAATTCAAACTTCTGTTTAAGGAAAGTCAACAGGCGAGTTGCATTTGGGTTAGTGAACGAGGAAAATAGGCTATTAAGAGTTCAAAAGGATGCTTGTGGATTACGAGAGTAATTTTTGGAGGTAGTGTATAACCAGGTTCGGTCTTTTCAGGTCCTGAAAATGTGCAATTTTGGCGTTTTTATTGATATCAGACGCGTTCCTGAATTGACACGAATTTTATTTTTGGAGAAAGCAGGATCTAAATTTAATTTGAATCGAAACAATAGGATTTTTATGATGGATAAAGTTACAATTTTAATTTCAAAGTGTCATTAAATATGCTTTATTTCGATTCATTCTATTTACAAGTTTTCATATCGGGCCTCGATCTTATTTCTTTGAGGACAACTCCTTAACAATCTTACCCACAGTGGCCTTCACTGTATCAATTGAAGCATTCCACTCAGAGGCAGCTTTATTCCAGTCAACTTCTTTGAAAACAACTTTAGGATTTAGTTTACCTTCAGTTTTTTGTTTAAGTTCTTCAATTTTAGCATTAACATTTCCCACAATTTCTTCTTCACTTGCAACTTTTAAGGATTTTGAATATTCATTAACTAGTGAAATTGCTCTCTCTTCTTTTTCAACGAGCTCTGGTCTTCCATGAGATTGATACTCTTGAACTGAAGTCTTCATTTGATTTAGGATTGATCTATAGATTTCAAAAAGAACAAATTCGGTATGTTTTGAAGGATCAAGTTCTAATTCTTTGTTCTTGATAGCTGTAAGTAAGTACTTGATTGTGTCTTTTCTATTAAAGAGTTGTCAGTTTGAATTCTTATAATATTAGAGATACTGCTCACCTTTCAGCATCTTTGGCCAACATGGCAGCCTTCATATCTTTTCTCAAAGTTGTAGTGGCTTCTTTATACATGGTGCTCACATTTCTCAATTGAAATTGAGCTGGACTTCTAATTGAAGATCTAATGACTCTGGAAAACATCTTGGATACTCTTCTTTTAACCTCTTCACACTCAACATTATTACACTTTATGATGTTCTCCTCGAGATTTTTTTTCACCATACATTTCAATTTTTTTGAAACCGGGACACAACATTATAAAGTACTACTACAGAAATTTCCTTTAATCAACACCACAAAATTTCATTATTACGTACTTTTTGAACTTTCCTTCTCAAGATATTCAGTCCATAACGACACAAAGCTTTCTCTTGAGCTTCTTCTACCACTCGCACTACCTGCTTGAATGAATCCAGCTTGAACTTTCTTATCTTCATCCCAATTTAGGAAATTTGAAAGTAATTGTAAAACTTCAAATTTTTTAGTATCACCTCTTGGTATTTGTAAGAATGATATCAACAAGTTCGAAATCAATTCCCTATCCACAGTTTCTGAGCTACTGTTTCTCTTAATCAATTGTAATGCTTTGGTTAAATGTTCATTTAATATCACAGCTTCATGACGCAATTTACCAATTTGTAGTTGTTTTTCTTTAACTTCATGTTCTAGTTTGGAAACTTTTGTGGATTCTTCTTTTAGTTTGTCATTTTCTTCTTGTAATGTTGCTATGTTTGTTTTGGTTTGTGCTAATGATTCTTCTAATTGTTGATATGCAGATATTTGTTGGTCCAATTTTGATTGGGATGCTTGTTCAGATTCTTCTAATTGTTTGGTTATTGACACCAATTTTTCATCTTTCTGAGTGATTTGGGATTGAAGACTAGTAATTGTATCGTTGAGTTCTTTCACTTTATCATTTAATTCTGTTATTTCATTGTTTAATGATGTGTTTATAATTTTGTCATTTTCTAATGTGATTAAATATTCTTCATTATTTTGTTTCAATGCTTCAATTTCACGTATTTGTTTATGAGTTGTACTAGATAAGTCATTTTTCTCATTTATCCAATCAGATTCTTTTTGTTCAAGTTCTTTACGTAGATTTGTTAAATCTTGGCTCAATCTATCACACTCAGAATTCAAATCAATACTTTCTTCTTTCAACAATTTCAAGCTTTTCTCCAATTCACTCTTTTCTTTGTTAACTGAATCTATCTTCTGCTTCAAATTCAAGTTATGTTTTTCATACTCTGATAATTGTTCTTGAGTTTGTTCCAATTCATTTTGCGCTTCCTTCATCTTACTGAAAACTGATTTCATTGATCCCAGTCTACTCAACAATGCTTCATACTGCTGTTCAACTCTCTCTTTGGCAGATTCAGTTTCTTCTAATTTGGACTTTAATGATTCAACTTCTTCGCTTGGAGATGTTGATTCAATTGGAGTTGGTTTGACTTCTTCAGCTTTGGAAAGTTGTAGTGTCAATTGTTCGATTTTCTCCTCTAGTTCTTTGATTTTGTCTTTATCCTCACTCGAGTCACTGGATCCATTGATCTGTTCACTTTCAGTTACTTTCTTGTCATCAACATCATCTTCCTCCTTGGATTCGTTTTCAACATTTTGTTTTTCTTTTGATTCAGATTCACCATCAATTTCAGGTTCCTCTTGGGCCTTTTCTTGAGCTGTATTTTCTTCTGGAGTCTTTGCCTTGGAGGCAGCAGTGGCAGCAGCAGCAGCCTTCTTCTTGTTGTTATTCTTCTTAGCCATACTTCAACCCAACAACCAATCAACTTTTGTATTCAGTTTTATTCACTTCAGCTTTTTGACGTTGTTCTGCTGTTCAAAAAAACAACAAAAAAAAGTTCACATTCGCGAAACTTTTTTCCAACGCGCGCAAACGAACGAAATTTTAAAACGCGTATAACTGGTGCTTTCTGAGGACAAAGACATTTGAAAGCATCAAAGAAATTGAAGATGGTGGACATCAGAGACTTCTTTGGGAATAGTGGTAAGAAGAGTGGAGGAAGTAGTGCGAAAGCTACACCAAAAGTATGTTGAAATTAGGTTGCAATTGATCCAATACTAATAATCCCTTTTATAGAAACCCGCAAAGTCAGTTCCTGCTAAAAGATCTAGACCTATCTCAATCTCAGATGATGAAGATGATGACATTGTCGAAGTGAAAGATCCAAAGAAAGCCAAGAAGGCACCAGAACCAGCGCCGGCTCCAAAGAAGTCAGAATTCTTTGATAAATCAAAAAAATCAACCACAGCACCTAAGGCTAAGAAGAAGAAAGATGATGACTTTGTCGTTGATGATGATGATTTCATAGATCTGGATGACGACGATGATGATTTCATGGAGGATTTGAAAGAATTGGAGGCTTTACCAAAAGCAAAAACTTCAACCAGATCCAACACAAAGGCTGAAGAGAAACCAGAACCAAAAGTTACAAAACCGACACCAAGTCCCAAGAAGAAGGCAGCACCTAAGTCAACTCCTAAATCAGCACCGAAAAAGACATCGAGTGGTGGCGGTGGTGAAGTCACTGCACTTGATGTTTTATCAAAGATTGAAGATGCTGAATTACCAGAAGATATCCCAACTGGTGAAGGTTTCAACTATCGTGATTTCAAAGCTCGTCAATCAGACTTACCTGTACAATCGGGCTCACTAGAGATTCCAGAAGGTGCACCAAACTGTTTAACTGGGTTAACAATGGTGTTTACAGGTGTGTTACCAAATTTACCAAGAGATGATGCTGAAAATTTAGCTAAGAAATATGGTGCAAAAGTTACAAAATCAATCTCTTCGAAAACTTCTGTTGTTGTTTTAGGTGAAGAAGCTGGTCCAAGTAAAGTGCGGAAAATAAAACAATTGAAGATCAAGGCAATTACCGAGGATGGGTTCATTCAATTGATCAAAGGTATGCCAGAAGAAGGTGGTGGTGGTGCAGAAGCTGAGAAGGCTAGAGCTAAAAGAGAGGAAGAAGAAAGAAAGGCATTGGAAGAATCAGTTAGACTGCAAGAAGAAGAAGAAGCTGCCGCAAAGAAAAGAGAAGCTGCTATAAAGAAAGCCCAAGCTTCTGGTGATTATGCAAGTACCTCTAAGTTGAAAACTGATGCTGAAAAGTTATGGACTGTTAGGTATGCTCCTACAAGCACATCACAAATTTGTGGTAACAAGAGCTCAGTCACAAAATTACAAACCTGGTTAGAACAATGGCCCGCAAAATTTGGAAATAGGAAACCTGCTAAAGGTGAGTCTGAAATGAGGGCTGTCTTGATTCATGGTCCTCCTGGTATTGGTAAAACTACAGCTGCACATCTTGTTGCCAAATCTTTAGGTTATGATATTTTGGAGAAGAATGCATCAGATGTTCGTTCAAAAGGTTTACTTAACGCAGGTGTTGGTAATATTTTGAATAATAGTTCAGTTATGGGGTTCTTCAATCCTTCAGAATCTAAAAACTCAAATGGGGATAAGTTTTGCTTAATCATGGATGAAGTTGATGGTATGTCTGGTGGTGATAGAGGTGGTGTTGGGCAATTAGCTTCATACTGTCGTACAACTCAAGCTCCAATTATTTTGATTTGTAACGATAAATCATTACCTAAGATGAGACCATTTGATAGAGTTACATTAGATATCCCATTCAGAAGACCTTCAGCTAAAGAAATGAAGTCAAGATTAATGACTATTGCATTGAGAGAAAAAATTAAATTGGATCCAAATATCATTGATCAATTAGTTCAAGCAACAAGTAATGATATAAGACAAATCATTAATTTATTATCCACAGTTTCTAAAACTCAAAAAAATATTGATTCTGAGAATTCAAACGATATAAGTAAAGCATGGCAGAAAAACATTGCATTAAAACCATTTGATATAATACCTCGTTTATTAAGTGGATCTAATTATTCCAAAAATTCACAAGTCCCATTATACAAGAAAATGGAGTACTATTTTGATGATCATGCATTTGTTCCATTAATGTTGCAAGAAAATTATCTAAATTCTAAACCAGCAAACGGTGGATCCAAGTTGAAACATTTGGAATTAGTTGCTAATGCAGCAGAATCTATATCTCAAGGTGATTTAGTGGATCGTAAGATTCATAGTGCAGAACAACAATGGAGTTTGATGCCACTGCATGCAATTATGTCAACAGTTAGACCTGCTTCGTTTGTTGCAGGTTCATTAGGTGGTCGTGTTAATTTTACTGCTTGGCTAGGGCAAAATTCAAAAGCTGGTAAATATTATAGATTATTGACCGAACTACAATATCGTTCAAGATTACGTACATCTACTGATCAAGTTGAATTTAGATTGGAATATATCCCAGTTTTAGCTAAAAAATTATTAGATCCTTTAGTTGAAGGTGGTGCTGATAGTATTCCAGATATTATTGAAATATTAGATCATTATTATTTAAACAAGGCAGATTGGGATTTCTTGATGGAATTTCCTATTGGTGAAGACGTTACCCAAGCTAAATTAAAAAAGATTCCAACTGCAACAAAATCCAAATTCACAAGAAAGTACAATTCATCATCTCATCCAATCTCCATCTATAGACCTGGGTTATCCACTGGAGTCTCCAAACCAAAGAAAGATGCACCAGACCTTGATGATGTTGTGGAGGATGATCCAGAACCAGAAGAAGACCTCATTGACGAATAGAGCTTTAAATAAATCAATTTCACACAACTGAAAGTTTATCCGAAGCGTATGGCTCTGTGGCCCGTAGCACATCTGTGGCGTGTACCGATTCTGGTTTTTTTTTTTCTTTCGTTTTTTGAAAGGGGCGCTTTAAAAGAAAAATCAACAAGAAACGGTACAATCGAAATTTGAACAGTTTTTGTATTGGAAAATTTATAATTTGGTGAAGAAGACGTAGAAATATCAATTCAAATTTGGTGCTGAACGAGGTGCAGTTCTTCTCCCATTCAAATCAACAAACACATCCAGCTGGCCAGGGTATTTACACGTCACGACGCGAATTGGTACAACCCTTGCTGAACCTGCAACTACCATAGATCACGAGAACAGAGAAGGCAATTGAAGAAATTTCAATAATAGGAGGTTATACAATCCAAATTAATAAAGTCTCCTATTCCATCTAAATGGATCAAGCCTAAATCATTGAGAAATACAACACATATCAAAAAGAGAATAAAAATATCAACCACATTCGCTTATAATCCAAACAATAGGAAAAACAATAACAATAATAAATCATGTCAGCACCACCACTATTGCGTCCACCAGGTGTTAATAATAAAAATCCAAAATCTCCAAGACTAAAGATACCCACACTAGCAGTGAACACACCTCCAAAGCTCACAATAGACACAAGTCCAAATGATCAGAGAGGTCCAACTGGTGGGTTTCTACAAACTCATCAAAGAACTGATTCTCACAACTCATCATCAGCTTCATCATTACTATCTAACAAACTTGCAAATCTAGAAATAACAGACTCATTGGGACCAAGCTCCATATCACATTCACCAACCCCGTCAACTGCAACGTCAGAGGCTAGCGCTGGTGTGTTTAGTGCTGATATAATTGCAGAGATTGATTCCTCTTCAACTTATAGTGTGAAGCATATGGGAAATTATGAAGATGAAGGTGAAGGAACATTACAAGTGCAACACAAAGATGTTAATGAATTGGATGAAGAAGGTTGGAGGATTGTATCCAAGAAAGGTGAAATTATAGAATTGGGTGTATTGGGTGAAGGTGCTGGTGGTTCAGTTAGTAGATGTAAATTAAAGCATGGGAGCACAGTGTTTGCACTAAAGACAATCATAACAGATCCGAATCCAGAGACTCAGAAGCAAATATTGAGAGAATTGCAATTTAACAAGAGTTGTAAAAGTCCCTTTATTGTTAAATATTATGGAATGTTTTTAAAAGAAGAGACAGCTTCAATTTGCATATCGATGGAATATATGGGTGGTCGTTCATTAGATGCAATTTATAAAAAAGTTAAACTACGTGGAGGAAGAATTGGTGAGAAAGTTTTAGGGAAAATTGCAGATTCCGTGTTGAAAGGTTTATCATATTTACATGAACATCGTATAATACATCGTGATATTAAACCACAAAACATTTTATTGGATTCGGATGGGAACATCAAATTATGTGATTTTGGTGTAAGTGGAGTTGTTGTCAATTCATTAGCGACAACATTCACAGGGACGTCATATTATATGGCACCTGAAAGAATTCAAGGACATCCATATTCGGTGACGAGTGATATTTGGTCATTAGGATTAACTCTATTAGAGGTTGCTAAGGGTCAATTCCCATTTGAAATGGATACAACAAATACTTCACCAATTGAAGTGTTGACATTGATTATGACATTTACACCAAGGTTAGAAGATGAAGATGGAATTGTTTGGTCTGGTGCTTTTAGATCGTTTATTGATTATTCTTTGAAGAAAAATTCATCAGAAAGACCTAGTCCAAGACAGATGTTGTCACATCCATGGGTTGTTGGACAAAGTAAAAAAAGTGTTAATATGGGTAAATTTGTTAGACAATGTTGGGATGATGTGTAATGAAAATTTTAATTTAAAATTGTTTAATGAGTATGATATAGATGATTGGGTAATCATCGATAATTTAGGGGCTTCTCGATAATTTAAGAAGAATGTAATAGAGAAATTAAGAGTGCAGTGAGCTACTACAAAGATTAAAACCTATAGTCATATCATAAATTTAATCAACAAAATAAAAAATCAACACACGATAAACTGAAAATCACCCATTATAAAACTCTTTTTAACATCCATCTCTCTTTCAAGTCCATTCTATTTATAAGTTTCCTTGAGGTCTAGTGATTGGCCATTGATAAGTACCTTCACTAGTGAAAACATAACCATGTTCTTTCAAGTATTCATGTAAAGTTTCTGGACCTCTAGAGCCATAAGGATAACTGATAGGAGTTGGAGCTTCTGGACCTTCCAAATATTCCAATAATGGTGTGAATAATTTCCAACTAACATCTAATTCATCATCTCTAACAAAGTTTGAATGATCACCATGTAAAGCATCTCTAATCAATGATTCATAAGCTTCTGGGATCCAGAATTGAGTGTATCTGTTCTTATAAGTCAAGTCTAGGTCAGTTAATGAAGTTGAAGTAGATAAACCTGGTTGTTTAGCATTCAATTTGATATATATAGCTTCATTTGGTTGGATTCTGATAACTAATTCATTTGGAGGAATTGAATCAAACATACCAGATGCAACTGGTTTATATTGGACTCTGACTTCAACTTTACCATCATTCAAAGCCTTACCAGCTCTTAAAATGATTGGAACACCTTCCCATCTTTCATTTTGGATCTTGAAAGGTAATGCAGCATAAGTAACGGCTTTTGAACCTGGTTTAACAGTTTCATCATCAGTATAAGCAGGTTTTGAACCATCTTCTGATTTACCATATTGACCAACAATGATATCATTCAAGTTTATCTGTTGGAAAGCTTTCAAAACTTTAACTTTTTCATCACGAACACTTTCCGGATCAAAAGAAACTGGTCTCTCCATAGTTAATAAGGTCAATACTTGTAATAAATGATTTTGCATAACATCTCTGATGATTCCGATATCATCAAAGTAACCACCTCTACCTTCAGTACCGAATGGTTCTTTGAATGAAACTTGAATAGATTTGATATGATCTCTATTCCATGAAGCATTTAAGATTTCATTACCAAATCTTAAAACTAACAAGTTTTTAACCAATTCTTTACCTAAGTAATGATCAATTCTGTATAATTCTTCTTCTGTAAATAATGGGGCCAATTGTTCTTGTAATTCTCTTGATGATTTCAAATCATGACCAAAAGGTTTTTCCACAATGACTCTAGTTATACCGTTTTTAGCATAAACATGTTCTTTCAATTGTTTACCAACATCAACAAACACAGAAGGAGGTAGAGCCAAATAGAATAAACGATGTGGTTCTTCAACTTTTTTTTCAGCTTCAAATTTTTCAATTTCAGAATTTAATTGTTTGAAACCTTCTGATGAATCATATGGACCAGAAATATATGTAATCAAACTTAAGAATTCAGAAACTTTACCTTTTGATTCTTCAGTTGGAGTTTTCAAAAATGGAGTAATACGTTCTTTCACTTCATCAGTTGATAATTTTGATCTAGCGAAACCATAAATTTTAGTAGTTGATGATAGGTAACCTTCTCTGAATAAACCAAATAAGGCTGGGAAAGTCTTCTTTTTAGCTAAATCACCTGAAGCACCAAAGACAGTGATTACAGTGTGTTCCTTGAATTCAACGTGTGGCATTGTATATAGGTTTTAATTTAACAATTGATGGCAAAAAGGTGTAAAGTTGCTGTTAGGGATGAGATGGCACAATAAAAAAAACAGCAATTGAAGTTTGTTTAAAGATCAATTGACTCAGTAGATATATGACCTAAAGTTCTCTGTAGTTTTATTGAAGTACAAAAATGGCACTCGTTGATTGCAGGTGTTTTTTGAGAAGGGTGTTGGACAAATTGGAAGCAAAGGTTCAAAGTTTGGTTATATATCAAATCATCGAATCTTTAAACGGAGGCATCCAATCCGCCTAAATTTTTTTGTGTCTGACAAAATCACACGTGACAATTGTGGATTATGTAACAATAGTAGCCGGAAAAACTTTTACAAGAGCTCAAGAGCATCAATTTGTTGAGAGAAAAGGGGGATTTTGAAGGCTGTATTAGTTGGGGGTATTGTAGTTTGGATTAGGTGTTTTTTTCTTGCTCTGGTGGTTGCAATTGGGTGGGTTTATGGTGTTCTGGGATTGAAGGAACCAGATTAGCCTCGCTCAAGATGTTGACGAATTGGCGAGCTGATTGAGCTGAGTAAAGCTCCTTGATTGAGCGAGGGGATCGGGTAATTAAACCGTGAACAATATATTGAAAGGAGAGAGGGCTTCTTAACTATGGCCATGTTCAGATTTAGCCATCTATTCTTCTATACTATTGAGTCACAATCCCACCCCTACTCAATCTTAAAATCAATTAATCATCATCTGGAAGATTAACATTTGAAATAATTGTCCGCTTTTAACGGAACACCGATTATTATCATAGGCTAGAGGGTAACACTGCCTAATCTAGCACATATTGCCGACAGTTGAATCGATAAATATTTGGTGGAAGTTTTTTGATATTTAATTTAACAATACAGTTATAGAATCAACATGATTTGATCAAGTGAATAGAAATGGATGTGTTGTTTTGAGAGCATACAGGATCTAAAGCACATTTATGTTCGAGATGTAATGAATTTAACCAACTTATTAGGTTTTGTTGCATTGACAAGATAATTTCATCAACTAGTATAAAAGAATACCAGAACTCTGGCTTAGGAAACCGTTTTTTAACTTGGCTAAGGAGATCAAGAATCAAGAACAAGGTTGTTCTCATCTGCAAACTTTGCTGCAATCATGGAACTCATATTGAACGCATTTCACAGCTCATATCTCATTCATCAACCTGTGGAGTTCCAGTATTTGTTTATCATCTTCTAGGATGAACATGGCTTTCAGATCCAAACTTTAATATGCTTAGGATAAACTCATGGGTGTGAATTCAATGTGTCGCTTAGTATATTATATTTCTGATAAGTACATGAATATGTTTGAATTGCAAGAGAATACAATAAGATAATTGAGACATAACGTCATAAATATGAATTGTTACTGCATCATGATAAATATGAGTCATGTTTACTTAGGAAAGTGTTATAACTTCTTATGATCTGAAGAAGGGTTAAGTGCCTTTTCAATAGATCACATAACTTCTATTCAATTCATTTCAATGTTGCACAACAGCTTATTCATCAAATATTGGTACATATTTCAAACAACAACAGTCTGATATTCGTCAAATTCTCAATTCAATACCGGCCTTCCACCACTACCTTCGTCGCACTGTACTACTGGAGTTATTAAAAAATTGATTTAAGAAGGTCCAATATCGAAAACGTGATAACAGACTACCATTTTTAATGAAGATACGACCGAAACAGTCTATGTTACGAGAAGCAATTTGTTCATGAGGCCTCAACAGCTAGCTTCACTTCCTTGAGATTCCAGACTTATCAAACTGGGTCTTGCATTGTAAAATCTCATAAATTGCCAGCCTCATCTATATATTGATGAAGAAGTTGTAATTAATCTTCATTGGGTTTACCGGAAGCACCAGGCTGAGACAAATGATGACGAAGAACATAGACGTCAGTGGTCAATCAAATAGCAAATACCACAATCATTATTTATTATTTGTTTTTGACCGTTTGATATAGATAGATAGTTATCTTCAGGCCTTTTGACTATGGCACTGTTGTCGATTCTAAACAGAGAATTATGCAAAGTCTGCCTATTTTCCCGAGAGGTAAATGAATCTTCCTTGGATATCCAGCGGACTTCTTAGCTCAAGTCCACAAGCGCACTTGCGACAGTTGGCCTGTTATATCCATCCGCCAGCACATTTCATCTCCATTTTCCAGCCTTTGAAAACTTGAAAATGAAAGGGTACTTTGACTCCTTTGCCACTGGCCTGTGGAGCTAATGAATCACCATGAGTATTTTGCCTTGAATCAAGCTTCTCCCACCTAGAGTGTACCTCAATTGGCTCTTTAGGAACTCTCCGTCAGCAGCCCTAGGCAGAACTAATGAGCCCATGGCGCCAGGGGGCTCCGGCTGAGACCGCCAAAAGGTGGGAAAAAGAAACGCGATATCCGAGGGCCCTTTCTGACTGAAAAAATCTGTACAAGTAGATTTCCTTCTTTTAAAAAGCGTAATCATCGCCAGTTTGGAAAACTTGCTCATGACACAAGTTTTTGGAATATTTTTTTCTTGAAAAAACCAAAGATTTTCACATCCTTATTCATTTCAGTATTCACCAATTTGCCCTAGTTCCAATTCACACGAGAAGCTTCTGATCGTGTGGCCGACGTGTTTTTTTTTGTTTTGTTTTTCCCGCGAATAGCAGGCCTTTTGAGTTTTTTGCTACCAATTTTAGTGGGTAAGAGGTGGTTGAAAGGTTTTTGATAGTCGGTGTTTTTTTTTTTGCAGAACCATATCCTTGGGTAAAAAGATTCAAATCTGTAATTTAATTTGTGCTTCTTCTCATATAGACTCGTGCTTGTTCAAGGTGTTGACGAGTCATCTCTTTTGAAGATTCCATCATGAGCAACAATATGAATGCAGTGTGCATAGGTTGTCGTTTAAGGAGAAAGAAATGTGACAGAGGCAAACCAATATGTACGAGTTGTTTGGAGCTAAATATTAGTCCAGATTTATGCATTTACCCTAAATCAAAGCTACAGCTTGCCTCCAAAGATTCCAAAATAACCTTGGATTTATTGAGAAGTAAAAATAAAGAACTGAAGGAAGAATATGAAGCGGTAAAAGCTGGCGAGAAACCATCAACCAACTCTTTGCAAAACAACAATGTTGTCCTTAGCAGTCAAAACAACCCAAGTGACAAGATAGACAACACACCAATAAACCCATCCGCAGAGGTTCTAGGATTCGTTCAAGATCCAATAAATACCACAGTTAAGGAAACAAACGAATTTTTATTACATTGTGGCCCATTATCATGGGTCTCTTTAATGAGTTTTGAAAAAGATTTTGCTCAATTATGTCTTCAATTTGGACAAATTATTGCAATAGCTAAAGATCTTCGAAAGGATTCAAGACGTGGTGAATTCATCGATCAAGCAGATTCAGATACTCGTTTTAATGATATTAAAAGTAGATTATCCAGAATATTGTTGGGGATTGACCCAAATGAAAACATTTTCAAAGTTATGGAGGAGCTTTTCCTGGAGATTGAAAATAGATTGCCTCATTATGATATGGTTATGACTTTGATTGATAGATTCTTCATCACTACAAGGATCCAAAAGATGGGTGTGATTCAATTGAACGAAGATAGTTTTTATGAAACTTTGAGTCAAATTATTACAAAAGATTCAAATGGTCGTGTAAAGATAACTGTTAAATTTCCTGATGAATACTACAAGACCCCTGGTGTTTCATTATTGTTGTCAATTGTTGCAACGATGCTTTTCCAGGTGAATCAATTAGTCAATCCAATCACATCTGCTAATCATTTGTTGATTTTAGATTGTATAAAGGTGTTATTCGTTGGTTTTAGTATCTTTAAAAGAACATCACCAACACCCGAAGCTGTTGTTTCACCAGAGTTGGCTGTTCAACTATTGCAAGGGTTTCTATATTATGTTGGATTTGATCGTTATAATCCACATGGTCGTGAACATGAAAAAGCTGATAAGACAGGTGAGAATGCTATATGTGTTCGAAAGATGGTTTCTTATGCTAGAGCTTTGAAACTGAATTGTGATATTGAAAAGATTTATAGACATAAATCCAAGAATTATAGACGAAGTTTGAAAAGTATTTGGTTTGCATTGGCATTTTTTGGATATTGGAGAATCTATTGAGTTTGGGTTACCAACAAAGATCAAAAGGGATGAACTTTATTGTTATGATGATTGTCAAGATGAATATTCCAAATCGGTTATTGTATTGAATGAGTTGATTGCTGATTTCCAAAATATTGAAAAAATTTCAAATACGTTAGATTTCATCCAATTGGTGGAGAAGAATCTTATTACAAAAGCTAAAAACACATTAAGAGATTTATTTAAACCGATTCATGAAGATCTGAAAACTTTAAATGAGATGAACTTTGATGATTTATCATTAGTGCACAAGTTCATGGCCATCACACAAACTTTTAACGTCAGATTAACATTACTCACCTTAATTGAAACTTATTATCATCATTGTTTTGCTCGTTTAAAACAATCAGGTTATGATAACACTGATTTTTGCAAAAAGTATCAAATATTGGCAATGAAGTACTCATTATTAGTTTTCCAAGTGATATCAGGTATATTTTCAGCTTATAGAAGATTATGGGGTCATGAGAATAGTACAACATTTGGTAGTTTAGGTACAATTTTGGCAATTTTCTCCACAATGAAGTTTACTTTTAGAAGAGTCACTATTTTCGCTGGTGCTAGAGTATTTGAAGGATTACCAGTTGAAAAATCCACAGTTATTTTAGATTTGTTCGAATTGGGTAAAGAAACTGATTCTGAAATTTTGAATTATTTGTTGAGAACCCAAAAACATCCGTTTTTCACCATTGCAGATTTAGAAAATGGTGTCGTTGATAATCATGATGAAATTTTGCTAAAGAAATTTTCAATATTGACAGATTATAGATTTTCCATGTTGAGTGCTGCTGTTTCAATGTACAACTTGGCAGAATCATTGAACAATAGTCGTTATGATTTGAATTTTGTTCGATTGAATCGTGCATTTTATTTTGCTTTGAAACTGGTTTCATTTTTCACAAGATTAGAATATAGAAATGAAGTTTATGGGAAAGATAGTTTGACTAGCGGTAAGAATAAAAAGAATACCATCAATGAAGTCAATTTGGAAGAATTTTACAGACAAGCTATTAGCACTAAATCCAATGACGCCTTGGATCTGGAGATATTCTTCAGTGCTCCAAATTCAAGCGGATTTTTTTAAAGTATTGAAGATGGTGATTTTAAGAATTTGAAAACAACAAGGACGTTCTAGACTTATACGTTTTTTATAAAGAAGAAGACAATTTTTATAGATTGAAGTGGTTTGAGAGCACATTTGAAAGCAGACAAGAACTATTTATATGACGCAGTATTATTGGTGTTTGCGTTGAGTTGCTTATGAGTTTAATGATTTTAATGAAATGTGTTATAATGTTTCAAACAGTAATTTGATACAACAATATGTAGGTGAAACAATATTTTACATGGCCTACTAGCTACTAGCTACCTCGATACTGGATTGATCAGCCGAAACTGAATTAATTTCATCAGGCGTAATTAGAGTGTCACAAGATGAAAGGCGATAACAAGTCAGTGGTTTGAACTGCCAGTCAATCTCCCTGATAGTGTAGAATCTAGATTCTGGTTAGTTATCTTCAATGAATCTTTGGTTGCTAGTGGCAACGGGCGCTTTGGGCCTCGGAGAGCCAACAGAGAATTCTTAGGCAGACTCTATGCAAAGAGCTCTGCCCAGCGAGATGAGGGTACCAACGGGGTCCAGGCTCCAGGCAGCGGATGCTGAAAAACTACAAGGGCAGTCAACAGAAATTTATATAACAGCAACATCAGCCAACCCACTTTACACTAAACCTTCATCTTTGGAACTTCACCTGAAAGTTCAACCGCGTATTTTCATTGTGTCCAAGTCGCCAAAGTTAGTGCCGCTGACTGTTATTTTCGAATATTCGATACAGAAGGCTGCTTTCAAGATTTAGTCAGTTCAAAAAACAAACTAAAAAAATTCTTTGTCTCCCCAACATTGAATCAACTATCAAAAAACGGTTCATCAGCACCAGCAACGATTCATTTCGGTCAATAGTCTGTTGATAACCCCTGGATTACTCAACTTTATCAAGAGCCTTTTCATATAAGCTGAAAGTTTTTTCAAATCAAGGAAGGGCACAAGCCGCCGTCACTAGCAAGATGTCAACAACAACAACTGAATTTAACGAGCAAGACCTTAAACCATCAACTTGTATCGCGTGTCGACTCAGGAGAAAAAGATGTGACAGAAAACAGCCTATATGTACAAGTTGTGAAGAGCTAAACATCTCTCAGGATCTTTGTGTTTGTCCTCAAAGTAAGTTGGGACTTAAATCAAAGAATTCAAAAGTTACATTAGATGAGTTGAAGGAAAAAAATGAACGTTTACAACAAGAACAAGAATACCTTAAATCTATATTGAATGGTGAACTACCTGAACCTGATGTACGAATGAAATTAAGTCAAATCTTGAACTCAGAACAAAAGGTAAAAAAGCAAGATAGGAATTTATTTTTGACTGTTAAATCTGGCCTTTATTCATGCTCTGCACATTTTGGGTCAACGTCGTGGCAATCATTGTTAGCTTCAAATCCTCAATATTCACAATTCATGTATCAAATAGCTGCTGTGTTGAATCATGCTCGTATGGAATATGATCGAAGAAAACACACGTTTCAAGGGCTAGCAGCTGGTGATCCAAGATTGAATGGGATCAGGGCGAAGATTGTGGAGGGTGCCTTGGGGCTAGCTCAAGTTGATCTCAATCAAATTGGGATTGATCTCATAAGTGAGATTGAAGCAAGCTTGCCAGCGTATGGAACCTTGTTGGGATTACTAGAGAGTTATTTCTTATTCAATAAACATAGAAAAATTGGGTTTGTTATGATAGATCAAGAAGAATTTTTCAATGAATTCCATCAAGTGATAACAAAAGATGAAAGTGGACTAGTTAAAATAACAATTTCATTACCTGGAGAAGAAGTGAAAACATCATTTTTGTTTTTGTTGGTGTCGATGATTACCTGTATGACTTTCATAATGAATCAATCTTATGGGCCATCAACTTCATACAATCATTTATTACTTCATGAACATTCTGAAGTGCTTTGTTACTATTCAGCTATGCTAATGAAAAGCCTTCAACAATCACCTTCATCAATGATTGACTTCAAGGTGGGTGATTTCAAGTACATGTCACAAATGTTTCAAGGGATTGCACATTTTTTGATTTTTGAAAGATACACACCTCATGGAAGATTGATTGAGGTTGAAGATGCAACAATGGGGCATTCAATCTCCATTAAAAGAACATCTGGAATGATGATAGGCTCGGATTTTTACAATAGGATTGATGAGGTTTTCAAGCACAAGTCGCTAAACTATAGACGTGGTTTGAAAAGTGCATGGTTTTTTGCAATTTTTGTTGATTCATGTGAAGCTGTTGAAGTTGGTGTTTTACCTAAATTTAAACCTGAGGAGCTAAAGATAAAAGATGAAGATAAAAGTAAATACACTGAAGCTATTCTTTTGTTGAATGAAACAATAACTAAATATTTGAGAAAAGAACTGAAAGATTCAATGGAAGTTGTGGAACTGATTTCAAAAGAATTGGTGCCAAAGATCAAAGCATTTTTAAATAAAAATTTCCCGTCAATTGGTCAAGTTGTTGCATTATTGAAAACATTGGACTTGGAAGATACTTCTAATGTTGATACTTTTTTTGATCTTACAGAGTCATTTTTGGTTCAATTGTTATTTTTATCCTTGATTCAGGTGTTGTACAGTGTTTGTTTCAAAAGATTAGAAGAAAACCATAGATTTTCACCACTGCACAAACGTTTCAACTTATTGTCTTTGAAGTATTCATTATTGATGTTCTATTCAGTCCCTGCGTATTTGGAGTGTCATCAAAGAGTTTCAACCCATAAAAACAGTATTGTTTTCGGTGCTCTACCTGCGCTATTGGCTATTTTCCCTCATTTAAGATACTCTTTTAGAAGAGCTGCCTTGACTGCTGGTTTGAGAATCTTTGAATATTTCCCTGTTGATAAACGTACATTGTTCAGCAGTATTTATGAAAAACATGATAAACCTGATGATGAGATTTTGAAAGAAATTTTAGAAAAGGAAAATTTTCAACCATTCTTTTCTTTCCAAGACTTGGAAGATTTCCAAATTGATGAAGATCATGAAGCTTTGCTGAGTAAATTTTCAGTGTTGAACAATTATAGGTATTTGATTTTATCATTAGGTAAAGCTGTGATTGATTTACAAAATTGCTTGAGAAGTCAATATATCAACTTGAGCTTTATTAGATTAAATCCTTCATTTTTCAGAGTTGTGAAGACTTGCAGTATCTTTTTGAATGTTGCATACTCAGATATTCAAGAAGTTCCAACAAGTGTCAATCCATCCCAAGCCCAATACTCTCAAATGCAATACGTTGATAATACTACAGAACCAAAAGACAGAAATCCGAATGATAGAGCACATCTTTTCCCTGATCCTTTTGTTCCCCCAGAACCACAACCTGAACTAGATTTGAGAGGCTTCTTCAATACCCCGGGATTGTATCACCCTGGAAATGTCGATGAATTGTTGTCATTTGTTCCAAACGGTGGTGCCAACATGTACAGCTACCAGTGAGGCAACCTTTTTAACCTACTCTATTTACGTTTTATGACTCCCTTAAAATATATGATACGGTACATTAACATGTGTAATTCTGTAGCCGTTTCTATGGACGAGGTTCCCTGTCACAGCTCAGAATTCTATGCGGAGCTGGCATTCCCTGTTTATTTCTTTCTGGAGAAAGGTCTGAGACAGCCCACGCCAAATTCGCGAACCGACAAGCAATTTTTTTAACGAGGACAGTACCAAAAACAGCTAAATCTGCACTTCAACTAATCTTAACTAGACAATATAACCAGGGTTGGATATCCTGATCAATTATCCTCATCTTTCCCATTCAACCCTTCAAACAGTTGGAAAATGAAGGCTCCATCGTGCACTTCATGTCGGTTGAGGAGAAGGAAGTGTGACAAGCAAACGCCTATATGTGGATCATGTAAAGAGCTAGGAATACCTGCTGACTTGTGCACTTATAAAATCTTGAAGACTAACACCAAAGTGAAGGATTTGAGAACCATTCTTGATGATTCAAAATTGAAGAACCAAAAGCTCATCACGGAGAAACTTGTGCTGAAGAAAGCTTTAGAAGACAAGAAAAGAGAAATACGAGAACAGTGCACAGCAATCAAAAGAGAGACTGGTTCCGATAAACACGACCAATATGAAGTTAACCCAGCGAACGTTGGATCCGTACATCATATGAGTACGCCAACGAGCCAAATAAGTGAAGTGAGGTCTACTAGTCGAAGCCCTTTTGTTGTTTCTCGGAAGAAACCACACGGCGATTCAATTTCCTGGGCTTCGTTGATGTCTATGGAACCAAAGATGAAAGTTTTATTATCACAAATTGATCGTGTTATTAACGAGCAAAAAACTCAGCTTGAATCGTCGAAAAGAGAATTGAAAGATCCATTAAAGAAAGCTTCAAAGCTATCACATTTAAGAACAACGGGCATAGCTCATGCATTGGAACTTGACAATACTGATATTTGCGCGGACATACATGAATTGTTGGAGGAGATTCAAACACACTTACCTGAAAAAAAGACTTGGGATAGAGTTTTGGAATTGCAATTCCATATAGTTCCTCCTAAATATGTCGGTTTCTTACATCTTGATCATGATACTTATCAAGAAATTTTGAATCGGTCTGTTGAATTTGATAATCTTGGAAATCCTTCGTTAAATATTACATTACCTCAAGAAGCTGACAAGCTAAGGGATTTGGGATTCTTGATATCGTACCTCATATTTACAGCTTATCATACTACACAGGTTATTGGTGAAAGTTTCCCGATGAGTCCAGTTATGTGCTCCAGATATTCAGAGACTTTGTTATGGTATCATAGAATTATGAGCGTCAAATTGGGAAATTTGGAAGATGCTCAAATCACTCCAGAATACTTACAAGCCTTGATTTATAATGAAATATTCAATAGGTACACTCCACATGGAGAATATATCCCAAGAAGCTATGAAGATAATGCATTTTGTATTAGAAGATTGGTTAGTATTGGTCGTGTGTTGTATTTGAACCAAAATGTTGATCAAGTTTACATGAACAGGAGTGAGGCTTATAGAAGTAGTTTGAAATCAACTTGGAATTTTTTGGCGTTCTTTGATATTTTGGAATCATTGGACAATGGCTTTCCACCAAGCATTAAACCAAATGAACTTGTTAGATACCAAAATTTTTCTGACAGATACACAGAATCATTAATCGTGTTGAACAAAGTACTACATACATACATCAAACTACAATGCAAGGAATACAATGATGCAAAATTTATCCAATCTATTGAAAATGATTGCATTGGTGAGCTTCAAGAACTTTTAGCCACGGAATATCGTCCTTGGGACCAGGATTATCAGCTCTTTATGAGCTTTACATTTGAAGATAGCTCTCGGTCAAGAGAGTTTACTTACGAATCTGCGTCATTCAACATGAGATTCACTATCTATTCAACAATTCAAATTTTCTACTTTTTGTGTTTTGAAAAAGCTTCCAAGTCAGAAATATGCTCTTCAAAGCTTGCAAGAAGATTGGAAATCCTTAGTTTGAAATATTCATATCTGCTAGTGTTGTTGATCAATGCTTATTTTGAAATTTATGACAAGTTGATTACTCTACCCAAGAGCTCTGAAAATGGTGTCCTGGAAATGATGCTGGCTACTTTCCCACATTTGATTTTAGCGTTGAGAAAATTACAAGTTTGTGCGGGTGCCAAAATATTCAGAAGTATTCCATTGCGAAACGTTTCCGCTGTCAAAACATTTTTGAATGGTACTAAGATTGATGAAGAGGCATTTTTGAGAGAAGTGGGTGAGAAAAAGCAAAGCTACAAAGAACTCTTTACTATTGGGGAACTGTCCGATAGTAGTCTTGATAAAGATGATGACAAAATTGCTGCAAAGTATTCACCATTGATGGACTTCAAGTTTGTCATATATGTTGCTGGTGCTATAACAGGAGAGTTGGCGGAAAGAATGTTTTCTGAAAAATCAAGTTTGAGAATGGTTAAATTGAATCATGTTTTCTTTTATTTGTTGAAGCTATCCAGTTTTTTCATGAATTGCTCATTCTATTCAGACGGAACTCCAATTGAAAATCATAAAAATTACATCAAAGGACTTCATCGAATCAAGCCTCAAGATTCAACGTCTTTTAGTACTGAGTTCGACTTTCAAAGATTGTTTGAAGAGGCTATAAATACAAATTCAGAATCGTTTGATTTTAGTGGATTCTTCAATATTTCCAACGGGCCTTTCCAAAATAGTGATATTGATGAGTTTTTGTCAGGCTATCCTTCATTCCACAATGACTTTGGTGGTATATGATAGAATGAATGAATTGTCACACATTTGACCTCTGATGTATTTTGGCTATTGTAGGTTCATAATGACCCGTTTGGTTTTGGCAGCTCAAAAGTCAGCCGCGAACATTCCAAATGCCGAAACACCTTTTTTATAGCCGCAACTATCAAACGGTAAAATTTTAGCCTGAAAACTATTTAAAGGGTCCAAGACTACAAATCTATTTGCGAGGTTCAAATAAAGTATTGTATTAGCATTTAGGGGAGGAATGAAGCCAACAGCATGTACCGGCTGTAGGCTCAGAAGAAGAAAATGCAACAGAGAAAGTCCAATTTGTTCAAGTTGTAAAGAACTAAATATTCCACAAGAATTGTGTATTTATAGAGAATTGAACTCAAACACAAAAACATGCAGCAGTAAGATAAAGCTCAAAGAAGTACAGGGTGAAAGAAGAAAGCTTATTCGTCAAAAATTTGAACTCAAGAGAGTTGCCGAAATTCAACGAGATGTTCAGGCTAGATCTTATAGATATAGGTTTAATTCAAAAAAACGTTCAGCATATTCAAAAATACATGGGGATGAGTATCAGTCTGAGTCAAAATCAACTAGATCATTCATCAACAATTTAGATGGTGCCAGTTTAGTTCCAAAAAGTCTCGATTCAAAATCAAAGGTTGGATCCATTTCTTGGGGCTCACTGATGTCCGCTGAACCAAATATGAAGGTGGTACTATCCAAAATGGATCAAATCATCCAAAATCAAAGAGATCAATCTACACAAATAAAGACAAAATATGAAATTCCAGCCAGTGACCAAACGCTTCTCCTGTCAAAATTAAGATCAAAAGTACTGTCGTTGTCGTTGGAACTTGAGCCACCTGGTGATTATTCGTTGATTCAAGATTTGTTCAGAAATATTGAGAAGAACCTTCCAAAAGAACAAGTATTTAGAGCAGCTATACAGCACCAGTTTAATGTGTGTCCTTATGAATTTGTTCCTTGGGTTTCTCAAGATGAAGATGCCTATTTTCAGAAGCTAAAGAAGGTGATCAAGTTTGAAGAAGATGGTCAACCCAAAATAACCATCAATTTGCCAGGTGACGCTAGCTTGGTTCTGGATTTAGCATTTGTTATCTCATACTTGATCTTCCCAGCATATCACAGGTCGCAGCTCAATATGACTGAAAAGAATTTGAATCCATATTTATTTGTTGATTATTCAAAGATCTTGATGGATATCCATAGTCAACTGGTTACTCATAACTCCAGAGATCAATCGTCAATATTCCCCGATTTATCATTTGAAATGCTACAAGCCAAACAATACAGCAGCTTTTTTGATCGTTATACTCCGCAAGGGCGTCACAATGCAAAAGATCCTCTTGATAAGTTCAATAACTTGAGACAATTAATTAGTGTTGCGAGGATGTTAAACTTGAATCAAGATATTGATGTTTTTTATGCTGATAAATCCTCTGGATATAGAAGTTCAATGAAGACCATGTGGTACTTTTTAGTATTTGTTGATATAATGGAGTCTTTAGAAACAGGATTACCTCCAAAGATTGAGCCATCTGAGATTTTAAGATATGAAGATCATACAAATTTTGCTACAGAATCAATCATCACTATGAACAGAGTCCTCTACAAATACAACTCAATGGATCTAGATGATATTGAAGATCCTGATGAGTTCATATTCATTATTGAAAATGAGTTCATTGGTGATCTAATGACTTTGTTAGAGACAGAATATGGTTCAATAGTGGATGATCTGAACAAATTGAAAAGTTATGATTTTGATGATACATCTTTTGCCCCATCTTTCATGTTAAGTGCCAGTGTGCTTCCCATGAGGTTCAATATTTATTCGTTGATGCAGTCACTTTATTTCCTTTGCTTCAAGAAGATTGAATCGTTTGATAAGTTTTCTAAACGATCTCAAAAATTTAGCATCTTAAGTATGAAGTACTCATCACTCATCATCTATTTATCTGGTGAATTTTTTGCATTATATGATGGCTTACTGAGTCATCCAAACTGTTACGATTATGGAGTTTTGGAATCCGTTATTGCTTGTTTCCCACATCTTAGCCTTGCGGTAAGAAGAGTTTATATATGTGCTGGTGGTAGATTTTTCGAAGGGTTACCTATCAATAAAACATCTGCTATCAACAACTTACTACATGGAAAAAGCACAAATGAGAGTCAATTGTTGAAGGAGATACAGCTGAAGAAAGAATACCAAGTGTTGTTTTCAATCGAAGATCTCGAGGACCACAGCGTGGATAATAATGAGGAGGAGTTGTTTGGAAAATATTCGATGTTATTGAACCACAAGTACATGATATTCAGTTTCAGTCAAGTTATGAGAGGCATTTCTAACGGATTATTCAAAGAAAACTCCAACATGAAAATTGCAAAGTTCAATCATATTGTGTTTTATTTACTGAAACTTATGAGTTTCTTTTTGAATTCTTCATTCACAAGTGATGGTTCACCAATCGAAAAAGAAAACTTATTTATGGGGCTGGCTCGTCCTTCAAGTCCATCCAAAGTTGGACAATCAAATCAAGAAAATGAATTTGATTTTGGTGAACTTTTTGAGAGATCAATCAACACCTCTTCTAACCATTTTGATTTTGAAAGCTTTTTCAATATTTCACCTGGGTTATATCAATCAAGTGACATTGACCAGTTTTTGATGTCAGAATCTGGAACTTTAACCAACAACTTCAATGGCGAAGAGGACTATATAGACCCACTTAATCCATTTTAGAGAACTCATACGTCATGATTCATGAATATAGTACAATCGAAACTCCGGTCCGTAAAAAGTACCTCGTACACATAGTGTGTTGCTGTGGAAACCATGGAAGCGCACCTTTGCTGCCCCAACCGAGGCGAAAACCGCCAACAGCAAATTTACTTGAAGGGCTCAGGCACTATAGTGTAGAAGTGTTTGGTTAAGAAGCAAGATCCAACGAAGGTATCCCAAGGATCAGGAAAGTGGTTAGTTGAACTGATAGCAAAAAATACTTTGAATAATCATGAGGGTGGTTGCCTGCATTAGTTGCAGGCTAAGGAGAAGAAAATGTGATAGAGCTAAGCCTGTGTGTACAGGTTGTAAAGATCTTAATATCCCACAAGAGCTTTGTGTTTACAAAGATTTAAAAGCAAAAACGAAATCAAATGATCGTAAAGAGATACTGGACCAATATAAAAGTGATAATATGAAACTCAAGAACCAAAAATTTCGCCTGATGGAAGGAATCGAGTTGGCGTTTGTAGAAAAATCAAGACTTCTACGGGAAGAACTGGCGTCCAGCTCTGCTTTGAATAATGAGAGTAGCCCAGCTAATGTGATACTTCAAACTCAATATAAGAAATCTATTGAAAAAGACAGCAAGAAGAACGAACAAGATATCACAAACAACTTGCACTTTGGATCAATATCGTGGGGTTCGCTGATGACTTCAGAGCCAGATATGCAGGTTTTGTTAGAACAAATGGATTCAATAATCAAGCGTCAGAAGGTTCAACTAGATTCACTAAAGAAAAATTTTGAAGAGCCTGTCAATGAGAATTGCATTTTGTCCAAGGTGAAAGCCTATATAACCTCTGTTGCTTTAGGAATTGAAAAATTAGATGACTTCCAAATCTTTCAGCATTTATTCCATGATATTGAGAAAAACCTTCCAACCTATAAAGAACTAAAAAAGTTTCTAGACCATCAGTTCAGAATTTCACAAACAGATTATGTCGCTTTCTTTTCTGTTGATGAAGAAACATATTATGAAATCTTGCATCGTGTTCTTAAATTCGATGGAGAGGGAAAACCCACCATACAAATCAGCTTACCAGAACAATCATCACGGCTTATGGACTTGGCTTATGTTATTTCCTACCTCATCTATATTGCCTACCACAGGTCACAACTTATCCATGATAACCACAATGCCAACCACATGTTACTCTTGGAATATTCTGAGACCTTGCTACACTCGTATCGTCTTTTATGCAACGCATTCAAGTGTGATAACTCATTCTTACCAACACATACACCAGAAGAGCTCCATACAATGCTCTACATCACAACATTTGAAAGATATACACCACACGGAAGACACAAGTCTAATGAAAGTATTGACAATACCATGAATTCTAGAAATTTGACTTCAATTGCAAGAGTGTTACAATTGAATCAGAACATTGATATTGTCTATTCTGGCAGAAGTGAGAATTATAGGAAAAGTTTAAAATCTGCATGGTATCTGTTGGTGTTGGTAGACGTAATGGAATCTTTGGAGAGTGGACTTCCCCCAAAAATTAGACCTGATGAGATCTTGAGATATAAAGACCATTATAATGGATATATTGAGTCATTGATTGTTCTAAACAGAGTCCTTTACAAGTTTCATAAATATGATTTGGATTCAATGCAAAACACATATGAGTTTGTCAGAATCGTTGATGAGGAATTAGTTACAGATTTGAGAAGGCTCCTAAAGAGTGAGCTTCGTCCTGCCAGATATGACTTTGAATGTTTATTGGGTTTTGATTTTGATGATATATCCATGTCTGGTGAGTTCGTTAAGGAAACCGCTTGTTTTGCTATAAAATTTAATATTTTTTCACTTATTCAAACACTTTATTTTATATGTTTCAAGAAGTTGGAGATGATTGATAAAGAATCTGATGAGACTAAAAAATTCAATATTTTGAGTATGAAGTACTCAACATTGATTATCTCATTGATTGGTGAAGTATTCATTCTGTATGACAAATTGAGCTCACATCCCAACAGCTATGAATATGCAGTTCTGGAATCCATTATGGCCATTTTCCCCCATTTGAGTTTAGCTCTAAGGCGTGTTTATATTTGTGCTGGGGCAAGAATATTTGAGAAATTACCCATAAACAAACCATCAGCTGTCAAAAGGTTCTTGTATGCAAGACCTGCTAATGAAAATACCCTTTTGAAAGAGTTGCATTTGAAACAAGAGTATCAAATTGATTATAAAATTGAAGATTTAGCCGACTATGATGCTGACGAGGATATAAATGAGCTTTTTGCGAGGTTTTCGCCGTTGCTGGATTATAGATTTGTGATCTTTAACTTCAGTCAGGTATTGAAGAAGATATCAGAGAATCTGTTCAACGAAAAATCTAACATCAACTTTGTGAAACTGAACCACATTTTTTTCTATCTGCTGAAGTTGACTAGTTTCTTCCTCAATGCAACTTTTGTGGATGATGCTAAGGCTCTAGGCAACGCAACTTCATTTAAAGGTCTCCATGACACACCAAGAGCTAGTAGGTATTCTGATGAATCTGAATCTGAATCTGAGTTCAATTTCAAGGATCTTTTTGAAAAGGCAATCAATACAAAGTCAGAAAACTTTGATTTCAAGGAGTTTTTCAACAATACAAACGGAATCTATCAAACCACTGATATTGACGATTTCTTAACAACCTACCCAATGTCAGTTTTAGGAGGCTCGAATCAGGAATTTTGAGGTTATCATTGTGTATAAATCGCATCTAATTATGAAAGTATTAACGGAAATTTCCGTACTTGGTCGCTCTGCCAAAACGACACGGGTCGTAGAGAAGACTGATGACACCAAGAAAAATCGTTGACCGCTTTTAAAGCTGCTTAAGCCGTTCCCATCTGATTTGGTTGCACCCTAAACTTATATTTTTATCACAAAGACGAATTGGAATTTGTTCGGCTGATATTGTCACGGGTTGTATTCTCTGATTGTTGGGTTGAAGTTACATTGATCAATCTTTATATCAGTAAGGGGTTGAACGATCGAGTCAAATCTTATTTTTTACGCCTGATACAGCTCAAAACTACATACAGATTTGATGGTGGGCCAAACGCTGGATACAGAATCGAAAAAGCATATAGCATGTCTTGGTTGTCGTATTAGAAGAAGGAAGTGTGATGGTCTTAAGCCTATTTGTTCAGCATGTGTTGATTTGAACATTCCAGTCAGATTGTGCGTGTATCATGATGCTAGGATTGGTTATAAGGCCGATAAAGCTGAAAAGACTTTAGAAAAGATAAAGGAACAGAACCTGAAATTGAAGAAAGAACTACAAAAGCTGAAGAGATCTTCTTCGGGAAATCTAGTTTCAACTAGTTTTCCAACTAGACAGGCTCGAAAACGTCATCAAAATGATCCATATTTGTTGCATCTCCCAAACAAAGCACACAAAAAAAATCCATTAACTGCTACAACTGTGGAATCCTCAGGAAGTTTTGTTCATTATGGTCCAATTTCATGGTACGCTATAGCTTCTACCAATGAGACATTGAAAAATATATCAGGTTGGTTTGTCAATGTGATAAAAATGGAAAAGGAGAGGTATGATAGAACAAGGAGCTCCCAAAGACATTACGGTGAAGGAAACCCAAAACTCAAAGCTTTAACACAATCATTGGTTGAAACCTCATTGGATATAAGGCAACATGACACGCATTTGATCTTGCAACAATTGTTGGTTGAGATTAGCATGGATTTGCCGCCAAAAGACACACTGGACAAATTATTAGCATATTATTTCCACGTTAATAGTCAGCGTACAGTTGGGTTTGTGTATGTTGATGAAGGACAGTTTTATGAGCATTACAAAATATACTTACAATTTGATTCAAAAGGAACTACTTCACTCTTTTACAATGGTGATCAGGACTGTCTTTTATTTGTCATGCTGTTATTGGCTGCCTTAGCATATACCGGGTTTTTTGCAAGCAGAAGTATCATTGATAATGTACCAGACGTTCAAATAAACCATATACTCATGATTGAATATTTAGAGGCGTTGATAGCTGCCTCTGGTAGTCACAGGGTCCCTGGATCATCATCATTTATGCCATATTTATGCCCGGAATACCTTATAGTCCTGATCCACCTAGGTGTTTTCGAAAGATGTACACCACTGGGAAGAAGGTTACAAGGTCCTATGGGTATAGGTGATTCATTAGCTTCCAAACAGGCTATTTCGTGTGCAAAAGTTTTGAATTTGGATAAAGACATTGATCTCTATTACCCAGATAAGTCCGAAAATTACAAAAGAGGATTGAAATCAATATGGACGTGCTTGGTGTATTATGATTTGTCTGAAGCTTTAGATACAGGTATTGACTTGAAAATAAAGCCTGAAGATTTAGTCATGTATGAATATGATACATCCCCTTATGTTAGATCGCTGGTTGTTTTGAATAAGGTGTTGAACCAGTTTAACGAAAAAGCTGTTGAAATTTCAGGGTTGGAGCTAACAGATTATATTGAAAAACAACTGGTATCACAATTAGATAAATTTTTGTCAAATGACTTACCCTCAGGTGCTTCAGATCTTCAATATTTAAGATCTTTTGACTTTGATGATATAGCAGGCTCTTCAAAATATGTGTCTACGTTACAAATGGCTGCCATAAAGATGTTATTTTATTCACTTTCACAGTCACTATATCAGTTTTGTACCAAAATGGCTGAACAAAATAATGGTAACTGGAGAAGATATGAACTTTTGGCTATAAAAAAAGGTTCAACATTGATGCAATACTTGAAAGATACTATAGAGGCTGTTAGAAGATTGATCTTACATGATAATGCTAAATATTTTTCTTTGATTCCAACTCTTCAGATTGTGGGTAAACAAGTGACTTTCTCACTAAGAAGGTGTACTCTCTTCGGTGGACATTTGGCTTTGAGGAACTCTAACCAACGATATAATTACCAGGTATTGAATGAATTGGTGAATGATCCACAAAAATATGCAAAGTCACTGATGAAATCTACAGTCCCAAGTAAACGTTATGAAATTTTCTCATACAACATGCAAGATTTGGAAGATCTAGAGATTGAGAAAGACTTGAACTTGATGAAGCAAAAACTTAGTCACTTATTTGAAAGCAAGTTTTTGATTTTCAAACTATCAAGAATGATCCAAATGGTTGCAAAAGCATTGGATAATGACAAGTTCAATTTGAATTTCGTGAAATTGAATTACGTGTTCTTCTACTGCAGCAGTGCCAGTAATTTGTTTCTTTCATTGGCATACCCACCAGAGGATAACACAAAGCTAATGCTTATTCCAATCAATTCAGATCCTCAACATATTGATGGGTCTGCTGAAGACGTGCCAGCTCCAGAGTTCAATTTTAACGATCTTTTCAAGTCATGTATTGATACAACCTCAGATAATTTTGATTTCAAGTCATTTTTTACTGGTTCCACTGATCTTTATCAGAAGAATGAGTTTGATGAGTTCTTCCAATCCTTGGATGCTCCTGGGACAGACAGCTTGAATGATAAGCTTCCAGATTTTTAGTTATTAAGGACAGTATTTGTTTAACTGTATTGGGCGTTGTAAGTGCCCTGTGTAGACTTTATCATCTCCTTCTAGAGCTAGGCAGAACCCCCTTTAACATCTCCTCCTGGCGATTTTCTTGGCTCCTTCTGGACCCTATGCCGCCGGAAGCGTGCTTAGGCTGAGTGAATCCCCGTCAGAGGCTACAGACCGTAGTTGCGCACGCCCTGTTCGTAAACTTAATCGGATATCATTCTCCACCAAGAGCTCTGGAAAAAAAAAATTGTGAACAACAATATTGTCAGCAACGCCCAAAACAAAGGAGTGGTTTGTTTCAGAGTCTGTGCCCCAGTTACTGTTCCATCTGCTACAAGTCATATTCTTCTCAAGGCAAGAATTTCGCTTAGCCCTGTTTCAAAGAGGGTGTCAAAAGCCGAAACCAGTTTAAGTTCTATGCATTAATTTTAAAAGGATCAAAACATCAAGACAACATCCACATATTTCATCAATCCTGTGACCAACACACATCAATAATGCAGACGCCAAACTTCCAGATAGTGGAGAAAAAGGAGAGAAAGCATACTGCGTGTCTAGGCTGTCGAATTCGGAGACGTAAATGTGATAATGTGAAGCCCATTTGCTCTGGTTGTCAAGAAATCAATATTCCAGCTGATCTATGTCTCTATCATGGTGCAAGAGTTGGATTCAAAGTCAATGGTTCTAAAAAGACATTGGAGAAACTAAGAGACAAGAAAACTCAATTACTCAAAGAGCAAGCTGCATTAACAAGGGTTGGTCAAAGGAGAAGCCAATATCAAGGTTATGAAGCTTATTACCTTCCGTCATATCATAATAATCAATTCAAGAAAAACCCACTAATGTGTACGATGGGTGATGTTTCGGGAACATTGACTCATTATGGTCCAATATCTTGGTTTGCTTTGATCTCAGTTCAAGAACCTTTGAAAAAGCTATCAACTTGGTTCATCAATGTTATGAAGTTTGAGAAAGATCGGTATAACAAGTCTAAATTCGAGAAAAAAGTTGAAGAAGATAATGTCTTGAGGACACTCAACAAACTCTTAATTGAATTCTCATTGGGATGTATGGAAATACCTGATAAATATTCACTCTTGAATCAAATCTTATCAGTCATTGTATCAAAATTACCAATTCAATCAGTTTCGGAAGAACTTTTAAAGTTTTATTTCCATTTAAATCAACAAAGAGCTGTCGGATTTGTTTATTTGGATAAGGATTCATTTTATGAAAAGCTTGAAAAATACATCAGTTTTGATGATAAAGGAAAAGCACATTTGACAATGAGTCTCCCCAAGGATCAAGATGGTTTATCTTTCATTATGCTCTATTTATCTATGCTCACATATCAAGCATTCTTTGCAAGCACTTTAAATACATCTTCATACCCACAAGTTAATCATTTACAGATGTTGGAGTATCTGGAAACGTTGCTATTAGCTTCAGAAGTTTTACAAAGTGATGAATCATTTGGAATATCACCTTTTTTAGACCCAGAAACCTTGTTGGCCATTATTCACGTTTGTGTTTTCCAAAGATGCACTCCACATGGAAATATTAGTCGTGGTATTATTGGTGGTAATGATGTTCTTATAGTGAGGCAATTGATTGTGTATGCAAGAATCTTGAGACTCGATGAAGATATTGATGTGGCTTACCAAACAAAGACTCCTGAGTATAGGAAAAGTTTGAAATCCATTTGGTATTGTTTGATGTATTTTGATATTTCTGAGGGGTTGGAAACTGGAATTCCCTTAAAGATAAAACCAAAAGAGCTAGAAAGGTACAAAAATGAAAACCTATACATTAGGTCCATGATAGTTATCAATGATGTATTGAACCAGTTTAATGATAATGTTTTAATGGTGGACAAACTGAAACTTATAGAATGGATACAAAACACACTGGCACCTCAACTTGACAACTTTTTGAAAAAAAAGTTTCCGTCTGCTGAAGAACATATTGAATATTTGGAAAAGTTTGACTTTGACAATATAAATGATTCGCACAAATACGTTTGGCATTTGCAAATGGCGGCAATAAGAATCCTGATATATTCAACGTCGGCTTCTTTTTATCACTTCTGTGCCACAGTCACAGATCAAATTGGTGTTGAAAGTAAAAAGTTCAGATATATTGCAATGAAAAGAATGGGGGCACTTGTGGTTTTCATTAGAAATGTTCTGAATGCTGTTAAAATTTTGAGTGAGCACAAAAATAGTTCCTATTTTTCACTTGTTTCTTCACTTTTGGTTATTTCAAGACAAATGACATTTGCATTGAGAAGAGTATCAATTTATATAGGTGGAATGGTTGTGAGAAACTATGACCAACAATACAGCCTCCAATTTTTGAGCACTCTGATGAATGATTCAGATAGATATGCAAAAACTCTTCTTGACACATTGATTAAAACATCTGATTACCATTCATTTTCATTTTCACTGGATTCACTTGAAAATTTTGAAATTGAAAAAAACTTTGATGAATTGGATAAATATTACTTTAGGTTGGATGACTATAAATTCCTTGCTTTTGAAAACTGCAGAATTTTACAACAGATGATGAAATCATTGGAAAACAAGAAATACAACTTGAACTTTCTAAGATTAGATTACATCTTCTTCTATGGATTAACTGCAAGCAATTTGTTTTTGGCCCTTGCGTTTTCCTCAGATGAAATAAAAGACAATGCAAAAGTGGCAGGCAAAATACCGGACGCTCATGACGATAACGGTAATAATATTGAAACAGAACACCAAACTGAAATAAGTGACGCCAGTCGTAACAACGATTTTGATTTCAATGACCTGTTTGAGCGTGCCATAGATACCAATTCCGAGAGATTTGATTTCAAGAGCTTTTTCACCACTTCGAATGATCTTTACCAACATGAAGATATTGAACAATTCCTTGAAAACTTGACAATGCCACTATCTGATTACTATAGCAATAATTCTCCATATTTCTGAACTTGGAATGTTTTTGATGAATTGATGACAACGTATGGAGATGTTCTGTTTTAAGTGTTCATTCCAGGTACTGAAATAATATTTAATTCAATGTCCCCACTTCTCCAATCGCTTGTAGAAACTATTTTGTCAAATATGGCTTGTTTTGTAGTCAACTGCTTCAACGTTGGTAAATTCAAAACCAAGTCAATGTTGTTTGAAATTAATCTACCAAATTGGTTGAAATACCCGATGTCCAACACTTCTAAGTCTGGGAAGAACTCTTGAGAAAATTTATATTTTTGAGGATCAGGTAAAACTTTTAAGTGAATGTATAATGACTTTAACCCTTTATAAGAAATACCACTGTTGAACAATACCTGGTTGAAAATTTGCAGGTTTTTAACATTCAACAATCTCAAATTTGGGGCATCAAGTTTGAAAGGGACTGGTGTGAATTCATCTGTGCTTGCATTGAGAGCACCTAGCTTCACTTCTTGAAGTTTTGGAAAGTGTATCTGCTCAAGTTTTGGAAACGAGGAACAATTGCTGCTATAGATACACATCACTGTTGTGTTGCTTATATCTAAATGTCTTAAAATATAAGTTGGTGCATCAGAAACATTCGAAGCTGAAATATAAAGCCTTTCTAATTTGGGTGTCTGAATATTCTCCATGTGAATTGTTGATCTAAAGTTTCTTTCTGTTGAACCACTTATAGTTATATCAAATGTTTTCAAACTTGGTAAAAATAAATCAGATATTGAGATGGAGTTTCCAGATACCTTAAAAGTAACCAAGCTTCTAAGAGAAACAAGTCTTGTTTCCGCAACATTTAAAGCTAAATTCCCAGTGAAGACAGAGTCTAAGTGTAGCTTTTCCAATTTTTTAAACCTTTCAAATACTCTCAAGTCCATTCCACTTTCAATTCCCAACCCGGTCAAGACCTCTAAGTTTGGTATGCTTGAATAATGTAAAAAATAAAATAAAGTGGGTAGTCTAGGTAATCTGTCATTAACGTTGGTTATTCCGCTGAGAACCTTCAAGCTTGGGGACATTATTTTAAAATTGTACCTTGGACTAGCGTAGACGTAAAGCTGTGGTAAATATTCAACATTATCCATATAATATGCATTACTCATCAGCATCATTGACTCATTTCTTCCAACCAAACCTTCTGGAGCTGACACATTCAATGCTTTATCTGAATCATAAGCAAAGATGGTCCTGGACACTTGGCTAAGTTTTTCAGGGACAAAACTTCTTGGATCAAAAATTATGGATTTGGAAATAAGAGCAGCACTTTGGTTCATAATAACAACATCAATCTTTTGAGAAACTTTTGGTTTATAGTCAGCAATCAAACAAATATAACTTTCCATCAGTTGTGTCAAGTTCATACCAAAAAATTCAAACACGAAATATTGATGTGATCTAATAGAGCTTTTCAGTTCAGAGTGCACCAGAGTTTGAGCATCAAGTTTAATCTGGACATGATCTTTCAAGATTGATTTGAATAAAGGTGAAGGGCGAGGCGAATCACTAAGCACCAAAACAATGGACTTTACCAAACTTTGAAACCTTTTGCATACTCTTGCTAACCGAAGATATTCAAACAAATCATCAAGCTGACCAACAATCTGTAGCTGTAATTCAATGGGGAGATCCAGTATATTCATGACTTTGAGATCCTAAGCGGTTATCTGATCAGACAAAACACAATGAAAGTTGAAGTGAAGTGAAGTGAAGTGAATTGGAATGATGAAACCCAGAATCCTATCAATATTTCGCGAAACCAATCCTCTTTAGCTGCATAACTGACAACAATGATATGATGCACAAAAGCTGACTTCTGGTGAGTGATTTTGGTTCTTGGATGCTTCTTCTGATGATTGGAGTTTGCTGAGGTGAAGGTGGGAGTTGGGATGGTTTCTGTAACATCCAGCTGTTCTTAAATACACAAAGCCTCAACGGTCTTCCACAAGAACACGAAACCACAAAGACGAAGAAATTAAAGTCGTTGTCACGACAACACTTAAGTATGTGGTAATGGGCCACAACTTTTTTTTCCATAGCCATCGATGATAATTAAGCTGTTCGAAATGTTCAACAACTTGATTCATCTCTGAGATTAACAAATTGAGGTAAAAACAATGTCTAGTGTTGCAATCAGCTATGAATTGAGAACCATCAAATTGAAGGCAACTCCAGGTACTCCAGTTAGTGAGCTTCTTGAGAAAGCCGCTGCTCATTTCAAATTGGATTCCGCCACCACTGGTTTATTGTAAGCATCCACATATCTTTTAGCAGGATTTTTAGCTCATATACTAACAATTGACCAGTCACAACAACTCAGAGTTATCTACCTCACTACCTTTCAGACTTTTGAATTTACCAAGCGGGGCGAAATTGACATTGAAGGCAACAAAGACCAAAAAAGCTTCAGAAATCAATATCAAGGTTCAGTTCATCAATAGTACATTTGAGAAGAATGCCGTTGTCAAGAAGGTTGGTAATCAACTTACTCTAGGACAATTGGTTCAAGAGATAGAAAAAGACATTTTGAGTCCAATCTTGAGCACTAGTAAGAACTTGAAATTTCAAGGTATGACTAAAGTTGTTACTCAAGAAGACTTTGGCAATGTTACTTTGGCTCAATTTGGTGCTGAAAACAATGCTTCTATAAGATTGATTTTTGAGGTGTCCAATAAAGTCACAAAACCTGAAAATAAGCCAACAGATGAAGCTGCTTTTATCCATGAGAAGGCTAAAGAGCCAGAGAAAGAAAGAAATGTTTCAAGCACTATACTGGAAGAAAAACCAACGCAGGACGTACCTGATATAGAATCACAAGATAACACAGCTCAAGACAAACAGGATACTCCTGTGGCTTTGAAACCAGATGATGATGATGTTAACGCTATGGAAGTAGATGAACCTCAACAACAATCACAAAACAAAGGAGCAGCTACAGAAGAAATTCAAAAGCATCTTTATGTTTATAAAGCTCCAGAGAAGCCTATTGAAACATACGAGCCACAAGAAGAAGATTATGATCTAACAGTCTCACATGCTCGCCAATATCAAAGTATTTTATCACAACGTGCACATGAATCATACAAATCTAAGAGACTTCGTCAAGAAGCAAATAAGAAGAAAATCACAAACATTGAGATAAGAATAAGGTTTCCAGATGAGAGCAGTTTGCAGGTCAATTTCACACCATTGGAAACGAATAAAGATCTATACAACCTGGTTGCCAGTACATTAGTCGACACCTCATCTTTCGTATTATCAATTCCATATCCATTGAAAGACATATCAAATGATGAAACTAAGTTAACTGAAAGTTTTGAATCAAGAAATCTGTTATTGTTCAAAAGTGATAAAACTTCTGGTCCTTTCTTAAAGGATGAATACCTGGACAAGGCAAAAGACTTGAAGGAGGCAGAAGATGTGAAACTAGATTTAGAAAGACAGCTTATGAAAGATGACAATGATGAAGATAACATTGACGACTCCAAAATTCAAAACGGCCAAATTCCTAAGAAAACAGAATCTTCATCCTTCAAATCCAAAACACCTGCTTCCGAACAGAAAGAAGGTTCAAAAGTTCCAAAGTGGCTAAAGCTGGGGAAAAAATAAGCTACAACGAAAATGTTATACAATGTTCAATAATAGTATATAAAAATGGGTATTCAGGAAATAGAATAAGAGTTACTTCCTTTTTTTGCACATCAGACGAAGTTTGGCAAATGCCTAATGTTTTGTTTTACTGAATATAAGTACAATCAATCCAGTTCAACCACCGAAAACAGTTGAAAAGATGTCTTTAACTTCAGTACTGTTGTAACCTGCCGCCAATGAGACTTGTAATAATATTCTCGATTTGACTGGATCCAAGATACCACCAGCAATTGTGACATTTGAAAACAAATCATCTGGACTAACAGTACTGCCAGGTTGATCGTTTGATAAAACAACTGGGACACTTTGAGCCAAACCTTCAATGGCTTTTTCAACATCCTTTGAAAATGAATCTGTTGATTGGGAAGAGCCTAAAACGACACCATCAATAGATGATTCACCCAAAGCTGAAATAATTCCAGAGCTAAATCCTTGATAGTTTTGTAAAACAACAACATCTGGTAGACTATCAACTTCATCCAAAGTGAAATCCAAGTCAGAAGTTAATAAATCACTTTCATCATAATACCATTGGACTTTACCTTCATAGATATTTCCAATCAAACCTTGTGGGTTTGAGGTAATAGCATCAATGGAATCAAAGTTGATTCTCTTCGCATAGAAGCCACTTGCAATACGCTTCTGAGTAACCACTAAAGTCCCACGATTAGCAGCCAAGTCTGAAGCAGCGACTAAAACAGAGTCGTATAAGTTTGAAGCACCTTCAGTGAGCAAGTTTGAGATAGAAACATCTTTAGTCAAAACAATTGGCTTTGATGAGTTAACAACCAAATCTAAAAAGAATGCAGTATCCTCTAAATATTGACTATCTTGAACAATAACAGCACCATCAAATTCATCACTTGAAAGGTCATCATTAACTTTATTATACAAATCAATCAAGTAAGTTGAGTTCAAGTCAGCACTTGAAACATTGGCAATTTCTTCATAGGATAGAGTAGCAACATTATCGAGACCAGCACTCTCTAATAGAGAGCCAATACCGATACCTGATGTGCCAGATGATAATTTAGAAGCTAACAATTTAACAGCAGTGGCATTCAAATTTCCCTTTGGACTTTGACCAGCAATGTTTAAAGTGGACAAAATTTCTGAAACTGTTAAATTAACTGGGTAATTCAAGCTTGAAAGACTTGTAGCATTTGTATCGTTACCAAATAAAGTGGTGAATTCAGTTGAAAAAGAGTAAACTTTGATATTTGGTAAATAAGTTTCATCTGCAGCAGAAGAATTGGTATGATTACCTCCTCCAATGGCTGTTGAGTTAGTGCCGTTTGAGCCACCAGCTATTGATGAGTTGGTACCATTTGAGCCTCCAAATCCTGAAGCATTAGTTGAATTGAGAGCTCTTAAAACTGAAAATGCTGGTAGACTGGATTCAGCTTCACGGCGATAAAAGTACTTCAATATATCAATTGGAACAGCGTTAACGTTTGTGATCACAACAGTGGATACTAAAAATAATTCTAAAAACTTCATGATCTCTTTCAATTTGTCCTTATTGAGAAATAATTTAAATTGAATGCACTAACATATCGAGAACTTTGACCTCCTTATATATCATATTCACCAAAACTTCCTTGAGATATTTAAATTGGAACTAGAGAAACTTTTGACGCATGTTTATGATTTAGGCACTGTTTTGAAATTGTCAGATGTTGACATTTGTCAAAAAATGTATGTAATTTGTCCAATATGGCTCGAAGATATTTCAAACAGTCTTTTCAACACCCACCCGATCCTTCCTTGGGATAGAATCTAAACAGCACCCCTGAATTGAGTATGGTCATATCATTGATGAATGGTGAAACTCGAAAGGAACCTCGAGCCTGTTGGGATACACCTGTTCAGTGTTCAACAGGTACATCTCCACTGCTTCAGTAGATAGTTTGTTTTCTCTGTGCAAAGCCTATGAAAGACATTCAAGAAAAATCAGTCTTCGAGATCTCAATCTTGAGTCGACAATTTGGGAATCTCATGTTCCCCAAAACGGAATCGTTATGAGATGCATTAGTACTACGCATTCGGGATACCCGTGAACTGGGAGTTCATGGGTCATGGTACAATTTAAAATCTTCTAGAATTAATGATTTCTCAATTAGTTGAGCTTTGAAATCGTAATAGAGAATGAACATCGCGACATCTAGCAAGCTCTAGAGTTTCGACATTATCCATATATTCAATCAATCAAGGACCTCCAATCCTTGAAGCAACAAACTATGAAAGCAGTTAAGATATACGATATTGAGCTTGCTTTTTTACGTCTACTTTCTGACGAACAATAGGCAAGCCGTGATACCATTCTCGTGATTAGCTGAAAGAAGATTGAAAGAAGCCTGGTCACTACAGAAAGGAGAAAACATAGCTGCGTCTTGATTTTACAAAGATAATAGTTAAGCAAATTGATGAAGTTGAAGTAGCTTCAGTGAACACTGAACAGTGAACAACGAAGAGCTGTTGGCGTTGATACGGCGCGGGTTTAAGTAAATCCGACATTTGCGGTATGAAACAAAATAGTACAAGTGTACTGAACAAAATTGGAATCTTCTTAACTACAATGATGTTATTGGTAACTGCTCTATAAAATCATACAGGCCATTCCTCAATCACTTGATAATGTATACTCCTATGATTATAGCTTGTTCATGATCTATGCCTTTCGGCTCTGGTGCTATTGACACGATATCTGCACCCAAAGTTGGCGCGGCCGGCGCCTACGACCGCAACAACGACATATACTAGCACTAACATAGTCTCAATGTTCATAAGTGGCTAAATATTCATTTTCTGATAACCCTATTCAAATAATTAAAAACAAAAATTTAATTAGAACAATTATGAAAAATTATGCAAAATCGAGATATTTTACGTACCAATGATAGTCCTCATTAAATTTAAAAATTAATAAAAAACTTTTTCAAAAACTTTTTTTACTCTAATTGAGCAAATAAACTAAAGGGAAATGACTTAACTTAGAGGTAAACTAACCAGAAAAAAATCCAACATATTTTTCTTACCGTTTTGTAGAGCAACGAAAGATTTTAGCAAAGGTCACATGGTGATCACGTGCCAGTCACATGATATATCTGAGAAACAGGGTAAATAACGCGTTGAAAATTAATTCCTCCTTATAACCTTGGGAATGTTCAACCTTCAAACTTCATGAACACTTCTTCTTCTCAGAGCTTGATGCTTCCCATCATAAATAAGATCGTTAACAAATCATTCAATTTGTTTCATTCCATTGGACCTTATGCTTTCCTAGATATAATACCAAAAACTATAAATGAAGAAATAGAGTATCAACATAACTCCCATGAGGGTGAACCACATTTCTACTTATGCAGAGCTTTACAACTAAGGATTTAATAGAGCAGTGCAGCCTTTACAATCAAGACATTCAAATACACGTCTCAATCAATAGTGTTACAGAAAGAGTTAAGAGGAACAGGTTATTTCCCTGATCCTCAAAACCCATCCAAAACCGCCCAAAATTCGCGGAAACCAGGGAAAATTCGCGGAAAACCAGGCAAAATCCAGTCAATGGCTTTGAAAAATCCATCCAAGGGTCCATGAAAACCCCTGTTTTTGAAAATCCCGGAGCAAATTTGGTGGTGAATGGTTATTTTAAAAGTGGGTTATGTATCAAAATTGCCAGAATTTTACACTCAAGGTGTCTGATTTGCCAGAAATGAAGTTGTTGAGATTCGAATAAGCAGAATATGGTGGTGTGGTGATACATGGGTGGGTTGTGAATCCGATAAAATAAACACTGCAGCTCCTCAGACGATCTCCCATGTGCAAACTGCTACTGATTTGGAATCTACAAGTGCAAATACAACTTTGGCCCTTGTTATTGCTGCCCTAGTGTTACTTTTTGGAATGTTGTGATACAAAGTTTGAAACCAGGGAAGTGGTGTTTGTAAG